>NW_027069259.1:0-70842 GCF_037157495.1 Lathamus discolor | reverse complement strand
TGAACTCGGTTTAAGCCATTTTTGGCCATTTCTAACCCTCTTTTTGTCCATTGCTAACCTTTCTTACGCTATTTTTGGCCATTTCTATCCCGTTTTAAGCCGGTTATGTCCATTCCTAACCCATTTTTTCCTCATCTCTAACCCCTTTAAAGCCATTTTTGCCTCTTTCGAAACCATTTTTGCCCACTTTCAACCCCTTTTAAGCCTATTTTCTTCCCTTTCGAAGCCATTTTTTCCCATTTCTCTCACCTTTTAAGCCGTTTTCGGATCTATCTAACCCGGTTTT
This sequence comes from Lathamus discolor, assembly GCF_037157495.1. Taxonomy (NCBI): domain Eukaryota; kingdom Metazoa; phylum Chordata; class Aves; order Psittaciformes; family Psittacidae; genus Lathamus; species Lathamus discolor. Next base: position 70,556 of record NW_027069259.1, on the reverse strand, counting down.
ACCCGCTTCTAACCCGTTTTTAGCCGGATTTTGCTATTTCTATACCATTTTAAGCCTTTTTTGTCCATTTCTAACCAATTTTTGCACAGCTCTAACCAGTTTTAAGCCGGGTTTGGCCATTTCCAAACCACTTTTGCACTTCTCTAATCCTTCTAAAGCCATTTTCCACTCTTTCTAAACCATTTTTTCTCTTTTCACTCGTTTTTCAGCCATTCTTTTTTCCCTTTCTAACCCGTTTTTGCCCATTTCTCACCCGGTTTAAGCCATTTCGGGCTACTTCTAACCCTTTCTTTCCCCTCTTCTAACCCATTTTAACCCTTTTTTGGCTATTTCTAACCCCGTTTAAGTCAGTTTTGGCAATTTCTAGCCTGGCTTTGCGAACTTGGAACTCGGTTTAAGCCATTTTTGGCCATTTCTAACCCTCTTTTTGTCCATTGCTAACCTTTCTTACGCTATTTTTGGCCATTTCTATCCCGTTTTAAGCCGGTTATGTCCATTCCTAACCCATTTTTTCCTCATCTCTAACCCCTTTAAAGCCATTTTTGCCTCTTTCGAAACCATTTTTGCCCACTTTCAACCCCTTTTAAGCCTATTTTCTTCCCTTTCGAAGCCATTTTTTTCCCATTTCTCTCACCTTTTAAGCCGTTTTCGGATCTATCTAACCCGTTTTTACCCGCTTCTAACCCGTTTTTAGCCGGATTTTGCTATTTCTATACCATTTTAAGCCTTTTTTGTCCATTTCTAACCAATTTTTGCACAGCTCTAACCAGTTTTAAGCCGGGTTTGGCCATTTCCAAACCACTTTTGCACTTCTCTAATCCTTCTAAAGCCATTTTCCACTCCTTCTAAACCATTTTTTCTCGCTTTCACTCGTTTTTCAGCCATTCATTTTTCCCTTTCTAACCCGTTTTTGCCCATTTCTCACCCGGTTTAAGCCATTTCGGGCTACTTCTAACCCTTTCTTTCCCCTCTTCTAACCCATTTTAACCCTTTTTTGGCTATTTCTAACCCCGTTTAAGTCAGTTTTGGCAATTTCTAGCCTGGCTTTGCGAACTTGGAACTCGGTTTAAGCCATTTTTGGCCATTTCTAACCCTCTTTTTGTCCATTGCTAACCTTTCTTACGCTATTTTTGGCCATTTCTATCCCGTTTTAAGCCGGTTATGTCCATTCCTAACCCATTTTTTCCTCATCTCTAACCCCTTTAAAGCCATTTTTGCCTCTTTCGAAACCATTTTTGCCCACTTTCAACCCCTTTTAAGCCTATTTTCTTCCCTTTCGAAGCCATTTTTTTCCCATTTCTCTCACCTTTTAAGCCGTTTTCGGATCTATCTAACCCGGTTTTACCCGCTTCTAACCCGTTTTTAACCGGATTTTGCTATTTCTATACCATTTTAAGCCTTTTTTGTCCATTTCTAACCAATTTTTGCGCAGCTCTTCTTTTTTCCCTTTCTAACCCGTTTTTTCCCATTTCTCACCCGGTTTAAGCCATTTCGGGCAACTTCTAACCCTTTCTTTCCCCTCTTCTAACCCATTTTAACCCTTTTTTGGCTATTTCTAACCCCGTTTAAGTCAGTTTTGCAATTTCTAGCCTGGCTTTGCGAACTTGGAACTCGGTTTAAGCCATTTTTGGCCATTTCTAACCCTCTTTTTGTCCATTGCTAACCTTTCTTACGCTATTTTTGGCCATTTCTATCCCGTTTTAAGCCGGTTATGTCCATTCCTAACCCATTTTTTCCTCATCTCTAACCCCTTTAAAGCCATTTTTGCCTCTTTCGAAACCATTTTTGCCCACTTTTCACCCCTTTTAAGCCTATTTTCTTCCCTTTCGAAGCCATTTTTTTCCCATTTCTCTCACCTTTTAAGCCGTTTTCGGATCTATCTAACCCGTTTTTACCCGCTTCTAACCGTTTTTAGCCGGATTTTGCTATTTCTATACCATTTTAAGCCTTTTTTGTCCATTTCTAACCAATTTTTGCACAGCTCTAACCAGTTTTAAGCTGGGTTTGGCCATTTCCAAACCACTTTTGCACTTCTCTAAACCTTCTAAAGCCATTTTTCACTCCTTCTAAACCATTTTTTCTCGCTTTCACTCGTTTTTCAGCCATTCTTTTTTCCCTTTCTAACCCGTTTTTGCCCATTTCTCACCCGGTTTAAGCCATTTCGGGCTACTTCTAACCCTTTCTTTCCCTCTTCTAACCCATTTTAACCCTTTTTTGGCTATTTCTAACCCCGTTTAAGTCAGTTTTGGCAATTTCTAGCCTGGCTTTGCGAACTTGGAACTCGGTTTAAGCCATTTTTGGCCATTTCTAACCTCTTTTTGTCCATTGCTAACCTTTCTTACGCTATTTTTGGCCATTTCTATCCCGTTTTAAGCCGGTTATGTCCATTCCTAACCCATTTTTTCCTTATCTCTAACCCCTTTAAAGCCATTTTTTGCCTCTTTCGAAACCATTTTTGCCCACTTTCAACCCCTTTTAAGCCTATTTTCTTCCCTTTCGAAGCCATTTTTTTCCCATTTCTCTCACCTTTTAAGCCGTTTTCGGATCTATCTAACCCGGTTTTACCCGCTTCTAACCCGTTTTTAGCCGGATTTTGCTATTTCTATACATTTTAAGCCTTTTTGTCCATTTCTAACCAATTTTTGCACAGCTCTAACCAGTTTTAAGCCGGGTTTGACCATTTCCAAAACCACTTTTGCACTTCTCTAATCCTTCTAAAGCCATTTTCCACTCTTCTAAACCATTTTTCTCACTTTCACTCGTTTTTCAGCCATTCTTTTTTCCCTTTCTAACCCGTTTTTGCCCATTTCTCACCCGGTTTAAGCCATTTCGGGCTACTTCTAACCCCTTTCTTTCCCTCTTCTAACCCATTTTAACCCTTTTTGGCTATTTCTAACCCCGTTTAAGTCAGTTTTGGCAATTTCTAGCCTGGCTTTGCGAACTTGGAACTCGGTTTAAGCCATTTTTGGCCATTTCTAACCCTCTTTTTGTCCATTGCTAACCTTTCTTACGCTATTTTTGGCCATTTCTATCCCGTTTTAAGCCGGTTTTGTCCATTCCTAACCCATTTTTTCCTCATCTCTAACCCCTTTAAAGCCATTTTTGCCTCTTTCGAAACCATTTTTGCCCACTTTCAACCCCTTTTAAGCCTATTTTCTTCCCTTTCGAGCCATTTTTTTCCCATTTCTCTCACCTTTTAAGCCGTTTTCGGATCTATCTAACCCGTTTTTACCCGCTTCTAACCCGTTTTTAGCCGGATTTTGCTATTTCTATACCATTTTAAGCCTTTTTTGTCCATTTCTAACCAATTTTTGCACAGCTCTAACCAGTTTTAAGCCGGGTTTGGCCATTTCCAAACCACTTTTGCACTTCTCTAATCCTTCTAAAGCCATTTTCCACTCTTTCTAAACCATTTTTTCTCGCTTTCACTCGTTTTTCAGCCATTCTTTTTTCCCTTTCTAACCCGTTTTTGCCCATTTCTCACCCGGTTTAAGCCATTTCGGGCTACTTCTAACCCTTTCTTTCCCCTCTTCTAACCCATTTTAACCCTTTTTTGGCTATTTCTAACCCCGTTTTAAGTCAGTTTTGGCAATTTCTAGCCTGGCTTTGCGAACTTGGAACTCGGTTTAAGCCATTTTTGGCCATTTCTAACCCTCTTTTTGTCCATTGCTAACCTTTCTTACGCTATTTTTGGCCATTTCTATCCCGTTTTAAGCCGGTTATGTCCATTCCTAACCCATTTTTTCCTCATCTCTAACCCCTTTAAAGCCATTTTTGCCTCTTTCGAAACCATTTTTGCCCACTTTCAACCCCTTTTAAGCCTATTTTCTTCCCTTTCGAAGCCATTTTTTTCCCATTTCTCTCACCTTTTAAGCCGTTTTCGGATCTATCTAACCCGTTTTTACCCGCTTCTAACCCGTTTTTAGCCGGATTTTGCTATTTCTATACCATTTTAAGCCTTTTTTGTCCATTTCTAACCAATTTTTGCACAGCTCTAACCAGTTTTAAGCCGGGTTTGGCATTTCCAAACCACTTTTGCACTTCTCTAATCCTTCTAAAGCCATTTTCCACTCTTTCTAAACCATTTTTTCTCTTTTCACTCGTTTTTCAGCCATTCTTTTTTCCTTTCTAACCCGTTTTTGCCCATTTCTCACCCGGTTTAAGCCATTTCGGGCTACTTCTAACCCTTTCTTTCCCCTCTTCTAACCCATTTTTAACCCTTTTTTGGCTATTTCTAACCCCGTTTAAGTCAGTTTTGGCAATTTCTAGCCTGGCTTTGCGAACTTGGAACTCGGTTTAAGCCATTTTTGGCCATTTCTAACCCTCTTTTTGTCCATTGCTAACCTTTCTTACGCTATTTTTGGCCATTTCTATCCCGTTTTAAGCCGGTTATGTCCATTCCTAACCCATTTTTTCCTCATCTCTAACCCCTTTAAAGCCATTTTTGCCTCTTTCGAAACCATTTTTGCCCACTTTCAACCCCTTTTAAGCCTATTTTCTTCCCTTCGAAGCCATTTTTTTCCCATTTCTCTCACCTTTTAAGCCGTTTTCGGATCTATCTAACCCGTTTTTACCCGCTTCTAACCCGTTTTTAGCCGGATTTTGCTATTTCTATACCATTTTAAGCCTTTTTTGTCCATTTCTAACCAATTTTTGCACAGCTCTAACCAGTTTTAAGCCGTGTTTGGCCATTTCCAAACCACTTTTGCACTTCTCTAATCCTTCTAAAGCCATTTTCCACTCTTTCTAAACCATTTTTTCTCGCTTTCACTCGTTTTTCAGCCATCTTTTTTCCCTTTCTAACCCGTTTTTGCCCATTTCTCACCCGGTTTAAGCCATTTCGGGCTACTTCTAACCCTTTCTTTCCCCTCTTCTAACCCATTTTAACCCTTTTTTGGCTATTTCTAACCCCGTTTAAGTCAGTTTTGGCAATTTCTAGCCTGGCTTTGCGAACTTGGAACTCGGTTTAAGCCATTTTTGGCCATTTCTAACCCTCTTTTTGTCCATTGCTAACCTTTCTTACGCTATTTTTGGCCATTTCTATCCCGTTTTAAGCCGGTTATGTCCATTCCTAACCCATTTTTTCCTCATCTCTAACCCCTTTAAAGCCATTTTTGCCTCTTTCGAAACCATTTTTGCCCACTTTCAACCCCTTTTAAGCCTATTTTCTTCCCTTTCGAAGCCATTTTTTTCCCATTTCTCTCACCTTTTAAGCCGTTTTCGGATCTATCTAACCCGTTTTTACCCGCTTCTAACCCGTTTTTAGCCGGATTTTGCTATTTCTATACCATTTTAAGCCTTTTTTGTCCATTTCTAACCAATTTTTGCACAGCTCTAACCAGTTTTAAGCCGGGTTTGGCCATTTCCAAACCACTTTTGCACTTCTCTAATCCTTCTAAAGCCATTTTCCACTCTTTCTAAACCATTTTTTCTCTTTTCACTCGTTTTTCAGCCATTCTTTTTTCCCTTTCTAACCCGTTTTTGCCCATTTCTCACCCGGTTTAAGCCATTTCGGGCTACTTCTAACCCTTTCTTTCCCCTCTTCTAACCCATTTTAACCCTTTTTTGGCTATTTCTAACCCCGTTTAAGTCAGTTTTGGCAATTTCTAGCCTGGCTTTGCGAACTTGGAACTCGGTTTAAGCCATTTTTGGCCATTTCTAACCCTCTTTTTGTCCATTGCTAACCTTTCTTACGCTATTTTTGGCCATTTCTATCCCGTTTTAAGCCGGTTATGTCCATTCCTAACCCATTTTTTCCTCATCTCTAACCCCTTTAAAGCCATTTTTGCCTCTTTCGAAACCATTTTTGCCCACTTTCAACCCCTTTTAAGCCTATTTTCTTCCCTTTCGAAGCCATTTTTTTCCCATTTCTCTCACCTTTTAAGCCGTTTTCGGATCTATCTAACCCGTTTTTACCCGCTTCTAACCCGTTTTTAGCCGGATTTTGCTATTTCTATACCATTTTAAGCCTTTTTTGTCCATTTCTAACCAATTTTTGCACAGCTCTAACCAGTTTTAAGCCGGGTTTGGCCATTTCCAAACCACTTTTGCACTTCTCTAATCCTTCTAAAGCCATTTTCCACTCCTTCTAAACCATTTTTTCTCGCTTTCACTCGTTTTTCAGCCATTCATTTTTCCCTTTCTAACCCGTTTTTGCCCATTTCTCACCCGGTTTAAGCCATTTCGGGCTACTTCTAACCCTTTCTTTCCCCTCTTCTAACCCATTTTAACCCTTTTTTGGCTATTTCTAACCCCGTTTAAGTCAGTTTTGGCAATTTCTAGCCTGGCTTTGCGAACTTGGAACTCGGTTTAAGCCATTTTTGGCCATTTCTAACCCTCTTTTTGTCCATTGCTAACCTTTCTTACGCTATTTTTGGCCATTTCTATCCCGTTTTAAGCCGGTTATGTCCATTCCTAACCCATTTTTTCCTCATCTCTAACCCCTTTAAAGCCATTTTTGCCTCTTTCGAAACCATTTTTTGCCCACTTTCAACCCCTTTTAAGCCTATTTTCTTCCCTTTCGAAGCCATTTTTTTTCCCATTTCTCTCACCTTTTAAGCCGTTTTCGGATCTATCTAACCCGGTTTTACCCGCTTCTAACCCGTTTTTAACCGGATTTTGCTATTTCTATACCATTTTAAGCCTTTTTTGTCCATTTCTAACCAATTTTTGCGCAGCTCTTCTTTTTTCCCTTTCTAACCCGTTTTTTCCCATTTCTCACCCGGTTTAAGCCATTTCGGGCAACTTCTAACCCTTCTTTCCCCTCTTCTAACCCATTTTAACCCTTTTTTGGCTATTTCTAACCCCGTTTAAGTCAGTTTTGGCAATTTCTAGCCTGGCTTTGCGAACTTGGAACTCGGTTTAAGCCATTTTTGGCCATTTCTAACCCTCTTTTTGTCCATTGCTAACCTTTCTTACGCTATTTTTGGCCATTTCTATCCCGTTTTAAGCCGGTTATGTCCATTCCTAACCCATTTTTTCCTCATCTCTAACCCCTTTAAAGCCATTTTTGCCTCTTTCGAAACCATTTTTGCCCACTTTCAACCCCTTTTAAGCCTATTTTCTTCCCTTTCGAAGCCATTTTTTTCCCATTTCTCTCACCTTTTAAGCCGTTTTCGGATCTATCTAACCCGTTTTTACCCGCTTCTAACCCGTTTTTAGCCGGATTTTGCTATTTCTATACCATTTTAAGCCTTTTTTGTCCATTTCTAACCAATTTTTGCACAGCTCTAACCAGTTTTAAGCTGGGTTTGGCCATTTCCAACCACTTTTGCACTTCTCTAAACCTTCTAAAGCCATTTTTCACTCCTTCTAAACCATTTTTTCTCGCTTTCACTCGTTTTTCAGCCATTCTTTTTTCCCTTTCTAACCCGTTTTTGCCCATTTCTCACCCGGTTTAAGCCATTTCGGGCTACTTCTAACCCTTTCTTTCCCCTCTTCTAACCCATTTTACCCTTTTTTGGCTATTTCTAACCCCGTTTAAGTCAGTTTTGGCAATTTCTAGCCTGGCTTTGCGAACTTGGAACTCGGTTTAAGCCATTTTTGGCCATTTCTAACCCTCTTTTTGTCCATTGCTAACCTTTCTTACGCTATTTTTGGCCATTTCTATCCCGTTTTAAGCCGGTTATGTCCATTCCTAACCCATTTTTTCCTCATCTCTAACCCCTTTAAGCCATTTTTTGCCTCTTTCGAACCATTTTGCCCACTTTCAACCCCTTTTAAGCCTATTTTCTTCCCTTTCGAAGCCATTTTTTTCCCATTTCTGTCACCTTTTAAGCCGTTTTCGGATCTATCTAACCCGGTTTTACCCGCTTCTAACCCGTTTTTTAGCCGGATTTTGCTATTTCTATACCATTTTAAGCTTTTTTGTCCATTTCTAACCAATTTTTGCACAGCTCTAACCAGTTTTAAGCCGGGTTTGACCATTTCCAAACCACTTTTGCACTTCTCTAATCCTTCTAAAGCCATTTTCCACTCTTTCTAAACCATTTTTTCTCGCTTTCACTCGTTTTTCAGCCATTCTTTTTTCCCTTTCTAACCGTTTTTGCCCATTTCTCACCCGGTTTAAGCCATTTCGGGCTACTTCTAACCCTTTCTTTCCCCTCTTCTAACCCATTTAACCCTTTTTTGGCTATTTCTAACCCCGTTTAAGTCAGTTTTGGCAATTTCTAGCCTGGCTTTGCGAACTTGGAACTCGGTTTAAGCCATTTTTGGCCATTTCTAACCCTCTTTTTGTCCATTGCTAACCTTTCTTACGCTATTTTTGGCCATTTCTATCCCGTTTTAAGCCGGTTTTGTCCATTCCTAACCATTTTTTCCTCATCTCTAACCCCTTTAAAGCCATTTTTGCCTCTTTCGAAACCATTTTTGCCCACTTTCAACCCCTTTTAAGCCTATTTTCTTCCCTTTCGAAGCCATTTTTTTCCCATTTCTCTCACCTTTTAAGCCGTTTTCGGATCTATCTAACCCGTTTTTACCCGCTTCTAACCCGTTTTTAGCCGGATTTTGCTATTTCTATACCATTTTAAGCCTTTTTTGTCCATTTCTACCTATTTTTGCACAGCTCTAACCAGTTTTAAGCCGGGTTTGGCCATTTCCAAACCACTTTTGCACTTCTCTAATCCTTCTAAAGCCATTTTCCACTCTTCTAAACCATTTTTTCTCGCTTTCACTCGTTTTTCAGCCATTCTTTTTTCCCTTTCTAACCCGTTTTTGCCCATTTCTCACCCGGTTTAAGCCATTTCGGGCTACTTCTAACCCTTTCTTCCCCTCTTCTAACCCATTTTAACCCTTTTTTGGCTATTTCTAACCCCGTTTAAGTCAGTTTTGGCATTTCTAGCCTGGCTTTGCGAACTTGGAACTCGGTTTAAGCCATTTTTGGCCATTTCTAACCCTCTTTTTGTCCATTGCTAACCTTTCTTACGCTATTTTTTGGCCATTTCTATCCCGTTTTAAGCCGGTTATGTCCATTCCTAACCCATTTTTTCCTCATCTCTAACCCCTTTAAAGCCATTTTTGCCTCTTTCGAAACCATTTTTGCCCACTTTCAACCCCTTTTAAGCCTATTTTCTTCCCTTTCGAAGCCATTTTTTTCCCATTTCTCTCACCTTTTAAGCCGTTTTCGGATCTATCTAACCCGTTTTTACCCGCTTCTAACCCGTTTTTAGCCGGTTATTCCTATTTCTATACCATTTTAAGCCTTTTTTGTCCATTTCTAACCAATTTTTGCACAGCTCTAACCAATTTTAAGCCGGGTTTGGCCATTTCCAAACCACTTTTGCACTTCTCTAAACCTTCTAAAGCCATTTTTCACTCTTTCTAAACCATTTTTTCTCGCTTTCATTCATTTGTAAGCCATTCTTTTTTCCCTTTCTAACCCGTTTTTTCCCATTTCTCACCCGGTTTAAGCCATTTTCGGCTATTTCTAACCCTTTCTTTCCCCTCTTCTAACCCATTTTAACCCTTTTTTGGCTATTTCTAACCCCGTTTAAGTCAGTTTTGGCAATTTCTAGCCTGGCTTTGCGAACTTGGAACTCGGTTTAAGCCATTTTTGGCCATTTCTAACCCTCTTTTTGTCCATTGCTAACCTTTCTTACGCTATTTTTGGCCATTTCTATCCGTTTTAAGCCGGTTATGTCCATTCCTAACCCATTTTTTCCTCATCTCTAACCCCTTTAAAGCCATTTTTGCCTCTTTCGAAACCATTTTTGCCCACTTTCAACCCCTTTTAAGCCTATTTTCTTCCCTTTCGAAGCCATTTTTTTCCCATTTCTCTCACCTTTTAAGCCGTTTTCGGATCTATCTAACCCGTTTTTTACCCGCTTCTAACCCGTTTTAGCCGGATTTTGCTATTTCTATACCATTTTAAGCCTTTTTTGTCCATTTCTAACCAATTTTTGCACAGCTCTAACCAGTTTTAAGCTGGGTTTGGCCATTTCCAAACACTTTTGCACTTCTCTAAACCTTCTAAAGCCATTTTTCACTCCTTCTAAACCATTTTTTCTCGCTTTCACTCGTTTTTCAGCCATTCTTTTTTCCCTTTCTAACCGTTTTTGCCCATTTCTCACCCGGTTTAAGCCATTTCGGGCTACTTCTAACCCTTTCTTTCCCCTCTTCTAACCCATTTTAACCCTTTTTTGGCTATTTCTAACCCCGTTTAAGTCAGTTTTGGCAATTTCTAGCCTGGCTTTGCGAACTTGGAACTCGGTTTAAGCCATTTTTGGCCATTTCTAACCCTCTTTTTGTCCATTGCTAACCTTTCTTACGCTATTTTTGGCCATTTCTATCCCGTTTTAAGCCGGTTATGTCCATTCCTAACCCATTTTTTCCTCATCTCTAACCCCTTTAAAGCCATTTTTGCCTCTTCGAAACCATTTTTGCCCACTTTCAACCCCTTTTAAGCCTATTTTCTTCCCTTTCTAAGCCATTTTTTTCCCATTTCTCTCACCTTTTAAGCCGTTTTCGGATCTATCTAACCCGGTTTTACCCGCTTCTAACCCGTTTTTTAACCGGATTTTGCTATTTCTATACCATTTTAAGCCTTTTTTGTCCATTTCTAACCAATTTTTGCGCAGCTCTTCTTTTTTCCCTTTCTAACCCGTTTTTTCCCATTTCTCACCCGGTTTAAGCCATTTCGGGCAACTTCTAACCTTTCTTTCCCCTCTTCTAACCCATTTTAACCCTTTTTTGGCTATTTCTAACCCCGTTTAAGTCAGTTTTGGCAATTTCTAGCCTGGCTTTGCGAACTTGGAACTCGGTTTAAGCCATTTTTGGCCATTTCTAACCCTCTTTTTGTCCATTGCTAACCTTTCTTACGCTATTTTTGGCCATTTCTATCCCGTTTTAAGCCGGTTATGTCCATTCCTAACCCATTTTTTCCTCATCTCTAACCCCTTTAAAGCCATTTTTGCCTCTTTCGAAACCATTTTTGCCCACTTTCAACCCCTTTTAAGCCTATTTTCTTCCCTTTCGAAGCATTTTTTTCCCATTTCTCTCACCTTTTAAGCCGTTTTCGGATCTATCTAACCCGTTTTTACCCGCTTCTAACCCGTTTTTAGCCGGATTTTGCTATTTCTATACCATTTTAAGCCTTTTTTGTCCATTTCTAACCAATTTTTGCACAGCTCTAACCAGTTTTAAGCTGGGTTTGGCCATTTCCAAACCACTTTTGCACTTCTCTAAACCTTCTAAAGCCATTTTTCACTCCTTCTAAACCATTTTTTCTCGCTTTCACTCGTTTTTCAGCCATTCTTTTTTCCCTTTCTAACCCGTTTTTGCCCATTTCTCACCCGGTTTAAGCCATTTCGGGCTACTTCTAACCCTTTCTTTCCCCTCTTCTAACCCATTTTAACCCTTTTTTGCTATTTCTAACCCCGTTTAAGTCAGTTTTGGCAATTTCTAGCCTGGCTTTGCGAACTTGGAACTCGGTTTAAGCCATTTTTGGCCATTTCTAACCCTCTTTTTGTCCATTGCTAACCTTTCTTACGCTATTTTTGGCCATTTCTATCCCGTTTTAAGCCGGTTATGTCCATTCCTAACCCATTTTTTCCTCATCTCTAACCCCTTTAAAGCCATTTTTGCCTCTTTCGAAACCATTTTTGCCCACTTTAAACCCCTTTTAAGCTATTTTCTTCCCTTTCTAAGCCATTTTTTTCCCATTTCTCTCACCTTTTAAGCCGTTTTCGGATCTATCTAACCCGTTTTTACCCGCTTCTAACCCGTTTTTAGCCGGATTTTGCTATTTCTATACCATTTTAAGCCTTTTTTGTCCATTTCTAACCAATTTTGGGCAGCTCTTCTTTTTTCCCTTTCTAACCCGTTTTTTCCCATTTCTCACCCGGTTTAAGCCATTTCGGGCAACTTCTAACCCTTTCTTTCCCCTCTTCTAACCCATTTTAACCCTTTTTTGGCTATTTCTAACCCCGTTTAAGTCAGTTTTGGCAATTTCTAGCCTGGCTTTGCGAACTTGGAACTCGGTTTAAGCCATTTTTGGCCATTTCTAACCCTCTTTTTGTCCATTGCTAACCTTTCTTACGCTATTTTTGGCCATTTCTATCCCGTTTTAAGCCGGTTATGTCCATTCCTAACCCATTTTTTCCTCATCTCTAACCCCTTTAAAGCCATTTTTGCCTCTTTCGAAACCATTTTTGCCCACTTTCAACCCCTTTTAAGCCTATTTTCTTCCCTTTCTAAGCCATTTTTTTCCCATTTCTCTCACCTTTTAAGCCGTTTTCGGATCTATCTAACCCGTTTTTACCCGCTTCTAACCCGTTTTTAGCCGGTTACTGCTATTTCTATACCATTTTAAGCCTTTTCTGTCCATTTCTAACCAATTTTTGCACAGCTCAAACCAGTTTTAAGCTGGGTTTGGCCATTTCCAAACCACTTTTGCACTTCTCTAAACCTTCTAAAGCCATTTTCCACTCTTTCGAAACCATTTTTTCTCGCTTTCCCTCATTTTTAAGCCATTCTTTTTTCCCTTTCTAACCCTTTTTTGCCCATTTCTCACCCGGTTTAAGCCATTTCCGGCTATTTCTAACCCTTTCTTTCCCCTCTTCTAACCCATTTTAACCCTTTTTTGGCTATTTCTAACCCCGTTTAAGTCAGTTTTGGCAATTTCTAGCCTGGCTTTGCGAACTTGGAACTCGGTTTAAGCCATTTTTGGCCATTTCTAACCCTCTTTTTTGTCCATTGCTAACCTTTCTTACGCTATTTTTGGCCATTTCTATCCCGTTTTAAGCCGGTTATGTCCATTCCTAACCCATTTTTTCCTCATCTCTAACCCCTTTAAAGCCATTTTTGCCTCTTTCGAAACCATTTTTGCCCACTTTCAACCCCTTTTAAGCCTATTTTCTTCCCTTTCTAAGCCATTTTTTTCCCATTTCTCTCATCTTTTAAGCCGTTTTTGGATCTATCTAACCCGTTTTTACCCGCTTCTAACCCGTTTTTAGCCGGATTTTGCTATTTCTATACCATTTTAAGCCTTTTTTGTCCATTTCTAACCAATTTTTGCACAGCTCTAACCAGTTTTAAGCCGGGTTTGGCCATTTCCAAACCACTTTTGCACTTCTCTAATCCTTCTAAAGCCATTTTCCACTCTTTCTAAACCATTTTTTCTCGCTTTCACTCGTTTTTCAGCCATTCTTTTTTCCCTTTCTAACCCGTTTTTGCCCATTTCTCACCCGGTTTAAGCCATTTCCGGCAACTTCTAACCCTTTCTTTCCCCTCTTCTAACCCATTTTAACCCTTTTTTGGCTATTTCTAACCCCGTTTAAGTCAGTTTTGGCAATTTCTAGCCTGGCTTTGCGAACTTGGAACTCGGTTTAAGCCATTTTTGGCCATTTCTAACCCTCTTTTTGTCCATTGCTAACCTTTCTTACGCTATTTTTGGCCATTTCTATCCCGTTTTAAGCCGGTTATGTCCATTCCTAACCCATTTTTTCCTCATCTCTAACCCCTTTAAAGCCATTTTTGCCTCTTTCGAAACCATTTTTGCCCACTTTCAACCCCTTTTAAGCCTATTTTCTTCCCTTTGTAAGCCATTTTTTTCCCATTTCTCTCACCTTTTAAGCCGTTTTCGGATCTATCTAACCCGTTTTTACCCGCTTCTAACCCGTTTTTAGCCGGATTTTGCTATTTCTATACCATTTTAAGCCTTTTTTGTCCATTTCTAACCAATTTTTGCACAGCTCTAACCAGTTTTAAGCCGGGTTTGACCATTTCCAAACCACTTTTGCACTTCTCTAATCCTTCTAAAGCCATTTTCCACTCTTTCTAAACCATTTTTTCTCGCTTTCACTCGTTTTTCAGCCATTCTTTTTTCCCTTTCTAACCCGTTTTTGCCCATTTCTCACCCGGTTTAAGCCATTTCGGGCAACTTCTAACCCTTTCTTTCCCCTCTTCTAACCCATTTTAACCCTTTTTTGGCTATTTCTAACCCCGTTTAAGTCAGTTTTGGCAATTTCTAGCCTGGCTTTGCGAACTTGGAACTCGGTTTAAGCCATTTTTGGCCATTTCTAACCCTCTTTTTGTCCATTGCTAACCTTTCTTACGCTATTTTTGGCCATTTCTATCCCGTTTTAAGCCGGTTATGTCCATTCCTAACCCATTTTTTCCTCATCTCTAACCCCTTTAAAGCCATTTTTGCCTCTTTCGAAACCATTTTTGCCCACTTTCAACCCCTTTTAAGCCTATTTTCTTCCCTTTCGAAGCCATTTTTTTCCATTTCTCTCACCTTTTAAGCCGTTTTCGGATCTATCTAACCCGTTTTTACCCGCTTCTAACCCGTTTTTAGCCGGATTTTGCTTTTTTCTATACCATTTTAAGCCTTTTTTGTCCATTTCTAACCAATTTTTGCACAGCTCTAACCAGTTTTAAGCCGGGTTTGGCCATTTCCAAACCACTTTTGCACTTCTCTAATCCTTCTAAAGCCATTTTCCACTCTTTCTAAACCATTTTTTCTCGCTTTCACTCGTTTTTAAGCCATTCTTTTTTCCCTTTCTAACCCGTTTTTGCCCATTTCTCACCCGGTTTAAGCCATTTCGGGCTACTTCTAACCCTTTCTTTCCCCTCTTCTAACCCATTTTAACCCTTTTTTGGCTATTTCTAACCCCGTTTAAGTCAGTTTTGGCAATTTCTAGCCTGGCTTTGCGAACTTGGAACTCGGTTTAAGCCATTTTTGGCCATTTCTAACCCTCTTTTTGTCCATTGCTAACCTTTCTTACGCTATTTTTGGCCATTTCTATCCCGTTTTAAGCCGGTTATGTCCATTCCTAACCCATTTTTTCCTCATCTCTAACCCCTTTAAAGCCATTTTTGCCTCTTTCGAAACCATTTTTGCCCACTTTCAACCCCTTTAAGCCTATTTTCTTCCCTTTCGAAGCCATTTTTTTTCCATTTCTCTCACCTTTTAAGCCGTTTTCGGATCTATCTAACCCGTTTTTACCCGCTTCTAACCCGTTTTTAGCCGGATTTTGCTATTTCTATACCATTTTAAGCCTTTTTTGTCCATTTCTAACCAATTTTTGCACAGCTCTAACCAGTTTTAAGCCGGGTTTGACCATTTCCAAACCACTTTTGCACTTCTCTAATCCTTCTAAAGCCATTTTCCACTCTTTCTAAACCATTTTTTCTCGCTTTCACTCGTTTTTCAGCCATTCTTTTTTCCCTTTCTAACCCGTTTTTGCCCATTTCTCACCCGGTTTAAGCCATTTCGGGCAACTTCTAACCCTTTCTTTCCCCTCTTCTAACCCATTTTAACCCTTTTTTGGCTATTTCTAACCCCGTTTAAGTCAGTTTTGGCAATTTCTAGCCTGGCTTTGCGAACTTGGAACTCGGTTTAAGCCATTTTTGGTCATTTCTAACCCTCTTTTTGTCCATTGCTAACCTTTCTTACGCTATTTTTGGCCATTTCTATCCCGTTTTAAGCCGGTTATGTCCATTCCTAACCCATTTTTTCCTCATCTCTAAACCCCTTTAAAGCCATTTTTGCCTCTTTCGAAACCATTTTTGCCCACTTTCAACCCCTTTTAAGACTATTTTCTTCCCTTTCGAAGCCATTTTTTTCCCATTTCTCTCACCTTTTAAGCCGTTTTCGGATCTATCTAACCCGTTTTTACCCGCTTCTAACCCGTTTTTAGCCGGATTTTGCTTTTTCTATACCATTTTAAGCCTTTTTTGTCCATTTCTAACCAATTTTTGCACAGCTCTAACCAGTTTTAAGCCGGGTTTGGCCATTTCCAAACCACTTTTGCACTTCTCTAATCCTTCTAAAGCATTTTCCACTCTTTCTAAACCATTTTTTTCTCGCTTTCACTCGTTTTTAAGCCATTCTTTTTTCCCTTTCTAACCCGTTTTTGCCCATTTCTCACCCGGTTTAAGCCATTTCGGGCTACTTCTAACCCTTTCTTTCCCCTCTTCTAACCCATTTTAACCCTTTTTTGGCTATTTCTAACCCCGTTTAAGTCAGTTTTGGCAATTTCTAGCCTGGCTTTGCGAACTTGGAACTCGGTTTAAGCCATTTTTGCCATTTCTAACCCTCTTTTTGTCCATTGCTAACCTTTCTTACGCTATTTTTGGCCATTTCTATCCCGTTTTAAGCCGGTTATGTCCATTCCTAACCCATTTTTTCCTCATCTCTAACCCCTTTAAAGCCATTTTTGCCTCTTTCGAAACCATTTTTGCCCACTTTCAACCCCTTTTAAGCCTATTTTCTTCCCTTTCGAAGCCATTTTTTTCCCATTTCTCTCACCTTTTAAGCCGTTTTCGGATCTATCTAACCCGTTTTTACCCGCTTCTAACCCGTTTTTAGCCGGATTTTGCTATTTCTATACCATTTTAAGCCTTTTTTGTCCATTTCTAACCAATTTTTGCACAGCTCTAACCAGTTTTAAGCCGGGTTTGACCATTTCCAAACCACTTTTGCACTTCTCTAATCCTTCTAAAGCCATTTTCCACTCTTTCTAAACCATTTTTTCTCGCTTTCACTCGTTTTTCAGCCATTCTTTTTTCCCTTTCTAACCCGTTTTTGCCCATTTCTCACCCGGTTTAAGCCATTTCGGGCAACTTCTAACCCTTTCTTTCCCTTTCTAACCCATTTTAACCCTTTTTTGGCTATTTCTAACCCCGTTTAAGTCAGTTTTGGCAATTTCTAGCCTGGCTTTGCGAACTTGGAACTCGGTTTAAGCCATTTTTGGTCATTTCTAACCCTCTTTTTGTCCATTGCTAACCTTTCTTACGCTATTTTTGGCCATTTCTATCCCGTTTTAAGCCGGTTATGTCCATTCCTAACCCATTTTTTCCTCATCTCTAACCCCTTTAAAGCCATTTTTGCCTCTTTCGAAACCATTTTTGCCCACTTTCAACCCCTTTTAAGACTATTTTCTTCCCTTTGTAAGCCATTTTTTTCCCATTTCTCTCACCTTTTAAGCCGTTTTCGGATCTATCTAACCCGTTTTTACCCGCTTCTAACCCGTTTTTAGCCGGATTTTGCTATTTCTATACCATTTTAAGCCTTTTTTGTCCATTTCTAACCAATTTTTGCACAGCTCTAACCAGTTTTAAGCCGGGTTTGACCATTTCCAAACCACTTTTGCACTTCTCTAATCCTTCTAAAGCCATTTTCCACTCTTTCTAAACCATTTTTTCTCGCTTTCACTCGTTTTTCAGCCATTCTTTTTTCCCTTTCTAACCCGTTTTTGCCCATTTCTCACCCGGTTTAAGCCATTTCCGGCAACTTCTAACCCTTTCTTTCCCCTCTTCTAACCCATTTTAACCCTTTTTTGGCTATTTCTAACCCCGTTTAAGTCAGTTTTGGCTATTTCTAGCCTGGCTTTGCGAACTTGGAACTCGGTTTAAGCCATTTTTGGCCATTTCTAACCCTCTTTTTGTCCATTGCTAACCTTTCTTACGCTATTTTTGGCCATTTCTATCCCGTTTTAAGCCGGTTATGTCCATTCCTAACCCATTTTTTCCTCATCTCTAACCCCTTTAAAGCCATTTTTGCCTCTTTCGAAACCATTTTTGCCCACTTTCAACCCCTTTTAAGCCTATTTTCTTCCCTTTCGAAGCCATTTTTTTCCCATTTCTCTCACCTTTTAAGCCGTTTTCGGATCTATCTAACCCGTTTTTACCCGCTTCTAACCTGTTTTTAGCCGGATTTTGCTATTTCTATACCATTTTAAGCCTTTTTTGTCCATTTCTAACCTATTTTTGCACAGCTCTAACCAGTTTTAAGCCGGGTTTGACCATTTCCAAACCACTTTTGCACTTCTCTAATCCTTCTAAAGCCATTTTCCACTCTTTCTAAACCATTTTTTCTCGCTTTCACTCGTTTTTCAGCCATTCTTTTTTCCCTTTCTAACCCGTTTTTGCCCATTTCTCACCCGGTTTAAGCCATTTCGGGCAACTTCTAACCCTTTCTTTCCCCTCTTCTAACCCATTTTAACCCTTTTTTGGCTATTTCTAACCCCGTTTAAGTCAGTTTTGGCAATTTCTAGCCTGGCTTTGCGAACTTGGAACTCGGTTTAAGCCATTTTTGGCCATTTCTAACCCTCTTTTTGTCCATTGCTAACCTTTCTTACGCTATTTTTGGCCATTTCTATCCCGTTTTAAGCCGGTTATGTCCATTCCTAACCCATTTTTTCCTCATCTCTAACCCCTTTAAAGCCATTTTTGCCTCTTTCGAAACCATTTTTGCCCACTTTCAACCCCTTTTAAGCCTATTTTCTTCCCTTTCTAAGCCATTTTTTTCCCATTTCTCTCACCTTTTAAGCCGTTTTCGGATCTATCTAACCCGTTTTTACCCGCTTCTAACCCGTTTTTAGCCGGATTTTGCTATTTCTATACCATTTTAAGCCTTTTTTGTCCATTTCTAACCAATTTTTGCACAGCTCTAACCAGTTTTAAGCCGGGTTTGGCCATTTCCAAACCACTTTTGCACTTCTCTAATCCTTCTAAAGCCATTTTCCACTCTTTCTAAACCATTTTTTCTCGCTTTCACTCGTTTTTAAGCCATTCTTTTTTCCCTTTCTAACCCGTTTTTGCCCATTTCTCACCCGGTTTAAGCCATTTCGGGCTACTTCTAACCCTTTCTTTCCCCTCTTCTAACCCATTTTAACCCTTTTTTGGCTATTTCTAACCCCGTTTAAGTCAGTTTTGGCAATTTCTAGCCTGGCTTTGCGAACTTGGAACTCGGTTTAAGCCATTTTTGGCCATTTCTAACCCTCTTTTTGTCCATTGCTAACCTTTCTTACGCTATTTTTGGCCATTTCTATCCCGTTTTAAGCCGGTTATGTCCATTCCTAACCCATTTTTTCCTCATCTCTAACCCCTTTAAAGCCATTTTTGCCTCTTTCGAAACCATTTTTGCCCACTTTCAACCCCTTTTAAGCCTATTTTCTTCCCTTTCGAAGCCATTTTTTTCCCATTTCTCTCACCTTTTAAGCCGTTTTCGGATCTATCTAACCCGTTTTTACCCGCTTCTAACCCGTTTTTAGCCGGATTTTGCTATTTCTATACCATTTTAAGCCTTTTTTGTCCATTTCTAACCAATTTTTGCACAGCTCTAACCAGTTTTAAGCCGGGTTTGGCCATTTCCAAACCACTTTTGCACTTCTCTAATCCTTCTAAAGCCATTTTCCACTCTTTCTAAACCATTTTTTCTCGCTTTCACTCGTTTTTCAGCCATTCTTTTTTCCCTTTCTAACCCGTTTTTGCCCATTTCTCACCCGGTTTAAGCCATTTCGGGCTACTTCTAACCCTTTCTTTCCCCTCTTCTAACCCATTTTAACCCTTTTTTGGCTATTTCTAACCCCGTTTAAGTCAGTTTTGGCAATTTCTAGCCTGGCTTTGCGAACTTGGAACTCGGTTTAAGCCATTTTTGGCCATTTCTAACCCTCTTTTTGTCCATTGCTAACCTTTCTTACGCTATTTTTGGCCATTTCTATCCCGTTTTAAGCCGGTTATGTCCATTCCTAACCCATTTTTTCCTCATCTCTAACCCCTTTAAAGCCATTTTTGCCTCTTTCGAAACCATTTTTGCCCACTTTCAACCCCTTTTAAGCCTATTTTCTTCCCTTTCTAAGCCATTTTTTTCCCATTTCTCTCACCTTTTAAGCCGTTTTCGGATCTATCTAACACGTTTTTACCCGCTTCTAACCAGTTTTTAGCCGGTTATTGCTATTTCTATACCATTTTAAGCCTTTTTTGTCCATTTCTAACCAATTTTTGCACAGCTCTAACCAGTTTTAAGCCGGGTTTGGCCATTTCCAAACCACTTTTGCACTTCTCTAAACCTTCTAAAGCCATTTTTCACTCTTTCTAAACCATTTTTTCTCGCTTTCATTCATTTGTAAGCCATTCTTTTTTCCCTTTCTAACCCGTTTTTTCCCATTTCTCACCCGGTTTAAGCCATTTTCGGCTATTTCTAACCCTTTCTTTCCCCTCTTCTAACCCATTTTAACCCTTTTTTGGCTATTTCTAACCCCGTTTAAGTCAGTTTTGGCAATTTCTAGCCTGGCTTTGCGAACTTGGAACTCGGTTTAAGCCATTTTTGGCCATTTCTAACCCTCTTTTTGTCCATTGCTAACCTTTCTTACGCTATTTTTGGCCATTTCTATCCCGTTTTAAGCCGGTTATGTCCATTCCTAACCCATTTTTTCCTCATCTCTAACCCCTTTAAAGCCATTTTTGCCTCTTTCGAAACCATTTTTGCCCACTTTCAACCCCTTTTAAGCCTCTTTTCTTCCCTTTCTAAGCCATTTTTTTCCCATTTCTCTCACCTTTTAAGCCGTTTTCGGATCTATCTAACCCGTTTTTACCCGCTTCTAACCCGTTTTTAGCCGGATTTTGCTATTTCTATACAATTTTAAGACTTTTTTGTCCATTTCTAACCAATTTTTGCACAGCTCTAACCAGTTTTAAGCCGGGTTTGACCATTTCCAAACCACTTTTGCACTTCTCTAATCCTTCTAAAGCCATTTTCCACTCTTTCTAAACCATTTTTTCTCGCTTTCACTCGTTTTTCAGCCATTCTTTTTTCCCTTTCTAACCCGTTTTTGCCCATTTCTCACCCGGTTTAAGCCATTTCGGGCAACTTCTAACCCTTTCTTTCCCCTCTTCTAACCCATTTTAACCCTTTTTTGGCTATTTCTAACCCCGTTTAAGTCAGTTTTGGCAATTTCTAGCCTGGCTTTGCGAACTTGGAACTCGGTTTAAGCCATTTTTGGCCATTTCTAACCCTCTTTTTGTCCATTGCTAACCTTTCTTACGCTATTTTTGGCCATTTCTATCCCGTTTTAAGCCGGTTATGTCCATTCCTAACCCATTTTTTCCTCATCTCTAACCCCTTTAAAGCCATTTTTGCTTCTTTCGAAACCATTTTTGCCCACTTTCAACCCCTTTTAAGCCTATTTTCTTCCCTTTCTAAGCCATTTTTTTCCCATTTCTCTCACCTTTTAAGCCATTTTCGGATCTATCTAACCCGTTTTTACCCGCTTCTAACCCGTTTTTAGCCGGTTATTCCTATTTCTATACCATTTTAAGCCTTTTTTGTCCATTTCTAACCAATTTTTGCACAGCTCTAACCAATTTTAAGCCGGGTTTGGCCATTTCCAAACCACTTTTGCACTTCTCTAAACCTTCTAAAGCCATTTTTCACTCTTTCTAAACCATTTTTTCTCGCTTTCATTCATTTGTAAGCCATTCTTTTTTCCCTTTCTAACCCGTTTTTTCCCATTTCTCACCCGGTTTAAGCCATTTTCGGCTATTTCTAACCCTTTCTTTCCCCTCTTCTAACCCATTTTAACCCTTTTTTGGCTATTTCTAACCCCGTTTAAGTCAGTTTTGGCAATTTCTAGCCTGGCTTTGCGAACTTGGAACTCGGTTTAAGCCATTTTTGGCCATTTCTAACCCTCTTTTTGTCCATTGCTAACCTTTCTTACGCTATTTTTGGCCATTTCTATCCCGTTTTAAGCCGGTTATGTCCATTCCTAACCCATTTTTTCCTCATCTCTAACCCCTTTAAAGCCATTTTTGCCTCTTTCGAAACCATTTTTGCCCACTTTCAACCCCTTTTAAGACTATTTTCTTCCCTTTCGAAGCCATTTTTTTCCCATTTCTCTCACCTTTTAAGCCGTTTTCGGATCTATCTAACCCGTTTTTACCCGCTTCTAACCCGTTTTTAGCCGGATTTTGCTATTTCTATACCATTTTAAGCCTTTTTTGTCCATTTCTAACCAATTTTTGCACAGCTCTAACCAGTTTTAAGCCGGGTTTGACCATTTCCAAACCACTTTTGCACTTCTCTAATCCTTCTAAAGCCATTTTCCACTCTTTCTAAACCATTTTTTCTCGCTTTCACTCGTTTTTCAGCCATTCTTTTTTCCCTTTCTAACCCGTTTTTGCCCATTTCTCACCCGGTTTAAGCCATTTCGGGCAACTTCTAACCCTTTCTTTCCCCTCTTCTAACCCATTTTAACCCTTTTTTGGCTATTTCTAACCCCGTTTAAGTCAGTTTTGGCAATTTCTAGCCTGGCTTTGCGAACTTGGAACTCGGTTTAAGCCATTTTTGGCCATTTCTAACCCTCTTTTTGTCCATTGCTAACCTTTCTTACGCTATTTTTGGCCATTTCTATCCCGTTTTAAGCCGGTTATGTCCATTCCTAACCCATTTTTTCCTCATCTCTAACCCCTTTAAAGCCATTTTTGCCTCTTTCGAAACCATTTTTGCCCACTTTCAACCCCTTTTAAGCCTATTTTCTTCCCTTTCTAAGCCATTTTTTTCCCATTTCTCTCACCTTTTAAGCCGTTTTCGGATCTATCTAACCCGTTTTTACCCGCTTCTAACCCGTTTTTAGCCGGATTTTGCTATTTCTATACCATTTTAAGCCTTTTTTGTCCATTTCTAACCAATTTTTGCACAGCTCTAACCAGTTTTAAGCCGGGTTTGGCCATTTCCAAACCACTTTTGCACTTCTCTAATCCTTCTAAAGCCATTTTCCACTCTTTCTAAACCATTTTTTCTCGCTTTCACTCGTTTTTAAGCCATTCTTTTTTCCCTTTCTAACCCGTTTTTGCCCATTTCTCACCCGGTTTAAGCCATTTCGGGCTACTTCTAACCCTTTCTTTCCCCTCTTCTAACCCATTTTAACCCTTTTTTGGCTATTTCTAACCCCGTTTAAGTCAGTTTTGGCAATTTCTAGCCTGGCTTTGCGAACTTGGAACTCGGTTTAAGCCATTTTTGGCCATTTCTAACCCTCTTTTTGTCCATTGCTAACCTTTCTTACGCTATTTTTGGCCATTTCTATCCCGTTTTAAGCCGGTTATGTCCATTCCTAACCCATTTTTTCCTCATCTCTAACCCCTTTAAAGCCATTTTTGCCTCTTTCGAAACCATTTTTGCCCACTTTCAACCCCTTTTAAGCCTATTTTCTTCCCTTTCTAAGCCATTTTTTTCCCATTTCTCTCACCTTTTAAGCCATTTTCGGATCTATCTAACCCGGTTTTACCCGCTTCTAACCCGTTTTTAGCCGGATTTTGCTATTTCTATACCATTTTAAGCCTTTTTTGTCCATTTCTAACCAATTTTTGCACAGCTCTAACCAATTTTAAGCCGGGTTTGGCCATTTCCAAACCACTTTTGCACTTCTCTAATCCTTCTAAAGCCATTTTCCACTCTTTCTAAACCATTTTTTCTCGCTTTCACTCGTTTTTAAGCCATTCTTTTTTCCCTTTCTAACCCGTTTTTGCCCATTTCTCACCCGGTTTAAGCCATTTCGGGCTACTTCTAACCCTTTCTTTCCCCTCTTCTAACCCATTTTAACCCTTTTTTGGCTATTTCTAACCCCGTTTAAGTCAGTTTTGGCAATTTCTAGCCTGGCTTTGCGAACTTGGAACTCGGTTTAAGCCATTTTTGGCCATTTCTAACCCTCTTTTTGTCCATTGCTAACCTTTCTTACGCTATTTTTGGCCATTTCTATCCCGTTTTAAGCCGGTTATGTCCATTCCTAACCCATTTTTTCCTCATCTCTAACCCCTTTAAAGCCATTTTTGCCTCTTTCGAAACCATTTTTGCCCACTTTCAACCCCTTTTAAGCCTATTTTC
The DNA here is from genome assembly GCF_037157495.1 of Lathamus discolor. Taxonomy (NCBI): domain Eukaryota; kingdom Metazoa; phylum Chordata; class Aves; order Psittaciformes; family Psittacidae; genus Lathamus; species Lathamus discolor. The sequence goes on along the minus strand of NW_027069259.1, from coordinate 46,954 downwards.
TTCCCTTTCGAAGCCATTTTTTTCCCATTTCTCTCACCTTTTAAGCCGTTTTCGGATCTATCTAACCCGTTTTTACCCGCTTCTAACCCGTTTTTAGCCGGATTTTGCTATTTCTATACCATTTTAAGCCTTTTTTGTCCATTTCTAACCAATTTTTGCACAGCTCTAACCAGTTTTAAGCCGGGTTTGGCCATTTCCAAACCACTTTTGCACTTCTCTAATCCTTCTAAAGCCATTTTCCACTCTTTCTAAACCATTTTTTCTCTTTTCACTCGTTTTTCAGCCATTCTTTTTTCCCTTTCTAACCCGTTTTTGCCCATTTCTCACCCGGTTTAAGCCATTTCGGGCTACTTCTAACCCTTTCTTTCCCCTCTTCTAACCCATTTTAACCCTTTTTTGGCTATTTCTAACCCCGTTTAAGTCAGTTTTGGCAATTTCTAGCCTGGCTTTGCGAACTTGGAACTCGGTTTAAGCCATTTTTGGTCATTTCTAACCCTCTTTTTGTCCATTGCTAACCTTTCTTACGCTATTTTTGGCCATTTCTATCCCGTTTTAAGCCGGTTATGTCCATTCCTAACCCATTTTTTCCTCATCTCTAACCCCTTTAAAGCCATTTTTGCCTCTTTCGAAACCATTTTTGCCCACTTTCAACCCCTTTTAAGCCTATTTTCTTCCCTTTGTAAGCCATTTTTTTCCCATTTCTCTCACCTTTTAAGCCGTTTTCGGATCTATCTAACCCGTTTTTACCCGCTTCTAACCCGTTTTTAGCCGGATTTTGCTATTTCTATACCATTTTAAGCCTTTTTTGTCCATTTCTAACCAATTTTTGCACAGCTCTAACCAGTTTTAAGCCGGGTTTGACCATTTCCAAACCACTTTTGCACTTCTCTAATCCTTCTAAAGCCATTTTCCACTCTTTCTAAACCATTTTTTCTCGCTTTCACTCGTTTTTCAGCCATTCTTTTTTCCCTTTCTAACCCGTTTTTGCCCATTTCTCACCCGGTTTAAGCCATTTCGGGCAACTTCTAACCCTTTCTTTCCCCTCTTCTAACCCATTTTAACCCTTTTTTGGCTATTTCTAACCCCGTTTAAGTCAGTTTTGGCAATTTCTAGCCTGGCTTTGCGAACTTGGAACTCGGTTTAAGCCATTTTTGGCCATTTCTAACCCTCTTTTTGTCCATTGCTAACCTTTCTTACGCTATTTTTGGCCATTTCTATCCCGTTTTAAGCCGGTTATGTCCATTCCTAACCCATTTTTTCCTCATCTCTAACCCCTTTAAAGCCATTTTTGCCTCTTTCGAAACCATTTTTGCCCACTTTCAACCCCTTTTAAGCCTATTTTCTTCCCTTTCTAAGCCATTTTTTTCCCATTTCTCTCACCTTTTAAGCCGTTTTCGGATCTATCTAACCCGTTTTTACCCGCTTCTAACCCGTTTTTAGCCGGATTTTGCTTTTTCTATACCATTTTAAGCCTTTTTTGTCCATTTCTAACCAATTTTTGCACAGCTCTAACCAGTTTTAAGCCGGGTTTGGCCATTTCCAAACCACTTTTGCACTTCTCTAATCCTTCTAAAGCCATTTTCCACTCTTTCTAAACCATTTTTTCTCGCTTTCACTCGTTTTTAAGCCATTCTTTTTTCCCTTTCTAACCCGTTTTTGCCCATTTCTCACCCGGTTTAAGCCATTTCGGGCTACTTCTAACCCTTTCTTTCCCCTCTTCTAACCCATTTTAACCCTTTTTTGGCTATTTCTAACCCCGTTTAAGTCAGTTTTGGCAATTTCTAGCCTGGCTTTGCGAACTTGGAACTCGGTTTAAGCCATTTTTGGCCATTTCTAACCCTCTTTTTGTCCATTGCTAACCTTTCTTACGCTATTTTTGGCCATTTCTATCCCGTTTTAAGCCGGTTATGTCCATTCCTAACCCATTTTTTCCTCATCTCTAACCCCTTTAAAGCCATTTTTGCCTCTTTCGAAACCATTTTTGCCCACTTTCAACCCCTTTTAAGCCTATTTTCTTCCCTTTCGAAGCCATTTTTTTCCCATTTCTCTCACCTTTTAAGCCGTTTTCGGATCTATCTAACCCGTTTTTACCCGCTTCTAACCCGTTTTTAGCCGGATTTTGCTATTTCTATACCATTTTAAGCCTTTTTTGTCCATTTCTAACCAATTTTTGCACAGCTCTAACCAGTTTTAAGCCGGGTTTGGCCATTTCCAAACCACTTTTGCACTTCTCTAATCCTTCTAAAGCCATTTTCCACTCTTTCTAAACCATTTTTTCTCGCTTTCACTCGTTTTTAAGCCATTCTTTTTTCCCTTTCTAACCCGTTTTTTTCCCATTTCTCACCCGGTTTAAGCCATTTCGGGCAACTTCTAACCCTTTCTTTCCCCTCTTCTAACCCATTTTAACCCTTTTTTGGCTATTTCTAACCCCGTTTAAGTCAGTTTTGGCAATTTCTAGCCTGGCTTTGCGAACTTGGAACTCGGTTTAAGCCATTTTTGGCCATTTCTAACCCTCTTTTTGTCCATTGCTAACCTTTCTTACGCTATTTTTGGCCATTTCTATCCCGTTTTAAGCCGGTTATGTCCATTCCTAACCCATTTTTTCCTCATCTCTAACCCCTTTAAAGCCATTTTTGCCTCTTTCGAAACCATTTTTGCCCACTTTCAACCCCTTTTAAGCCTATTTTCTTCCCTTTCTAAGCCATTTTTTTCCCAATTCTATCACCTTTTAAGCCGTTTTCGGATCTATCTAACCCGGTTTTACCCGCTTCTAACCCGTTTTTAACCGGATTTTGCTATTTCTATACCATTTTAAGCCTTTTTTGTCCATTTCTAACCAATTTTTGAGCAGCTCTTCTTTTTTCCCTTTCTAACCCGTTTTTTCCCATTTCTCACCCGGTTTAAGCCATTTTCGGCTATTTCTAACCCTTTCTTTCCCCTCTTCTAACCCATTTTAACCCTTTTTTGGCTATTTCTAACCCCGTTTAAGTCAGTTTTGGCAATTTCTAGCCTGGCTTTGCGAACTTGGAACTCGGTTTAAGCCATTTTTGGCCATTTCTAACCCTCTTTTTGTCCATTGCTAACCTTTCTTACGCTATTTTTGGCCATTTCTATCCCGTTTTAAGCCGGTTATGTCCATTCCTAACCCATTTTTTCCTCATCTCTAACCCCTTTAAAGCCATTTTTGCCTCTTTCGAAACCATTTTTGCCCACTTTCAACCCCTTTTAAGCCTATTTTCTTCCCTTTCTAAGCCATTTTTTTCCCATTTCACTCACCTTTTAAGCCGTTTTCGGATCTATCTAACCCGTTTTTACCCGCTTCTAACCCGTTTTTAGCCGGTTATTGCTATTTCTATACCATTTTAAGCCTTTTTTGTCCATTTCTAACCAATTTTTGCACAGCTCTAACCAGTTTTAAGCCGGGTTTGGCATTTCCAAACCACTTTTGCACTTCTCTAATCCTTCTAAAGCCATTTTCCACTCTTTCTAAACCATTTTTTCTCGCTTTCACTCGTTTTTCAGCCATTCTTTTTTCCCTTTCTAACCCGTTTTTGCCCATTTCTCACCCGGTTTAAGCCATTTCGGGTAACTTCTAACCCTTTCTTTCCCCTCTTCTAACCCATTTTAAGCCTTTTTTGGCTATTTCTAACCCCGTTTAAGTCAATTTTGGCAATTTCTAGCCTGGCTTTGTGAACTTGGAACTCGGTTTAAGCCATTTTTGGCCATTTCTAACCCTCTTTTTGTCCATTGCTAACCTTTCTTACGCTATTTTTGGCCATTTCTATCCCGTTTTAAGCCGGTTATGTCCATTCCTAACCCATTTTTTCCTCATCTCTAACCCCTTTAAAGCCATTTTTGCCTCTTTCGAAACCATTTTTGCCCACTTTCAACCCCTTTTAAGCCTCTTTTCTTCCCTTTCTAAGCCATTTTTTTCCCATTTCTCTCACCTTTTAAGCCATTTTCGGATCTATCTAACCCGGTTTTACCCGCTTCTAACCCGTTTTTAACCGGATTTTGCTATTTCTATACCATTTTAAGCCTTTTTTGTCCATTTCTAACCAATTTTTGCGCAGCTCTGCCTTTTTTCCCTTTCTAACCCATTTTTTCCCATTTCTCACCCGGTTTAAGCCATTTCGGGCAACTTCTAACCCTTTCTTTCCCCTCTTCTAACCCATTTTAACCCTTTTTTGGCTATTTCTAACCCCGTTTAAGTCAGTTTTGGCAATTTCTAGCCTGGCTTTGCGAACTTGGAACTCGGTTTAAGCCATTTTTGGCCATTTCTAACCCTCTTTTTGTCCATTGCTAACCTTTCTTACGCTATTTTTGGCCATTTCTATCCCGTTTTAAGCCGGTTATGTCCATTCCTAACCCATTTTTTCCTCATCTCTAACCCCTTTAAAGCCATTTTTGCCTCTTTCGAAACCATTTTTGCCCACTTTCAACCCCTTTTAAGCCTATTTTCTTCCCTTTCGAAGCCATTTTTTTCCCATTTCTCTCACCTTTTAAGCCGTTTTCGGATCTATCTAACCCGTTTTTACCCGCTTCTAACCCGTTTTTAGCCGGATTTTGCTATTTCTATACCATTTTAAGCCTTTTTTGTCCATTTCTAACCAATTTTTGCACAGCTCTAACCAGTTTTAAGCCGGGTTTGGCCATTTCCAAACCACTTTTGCACTTCTCTAAACCTTCTAAAGCCATTTTCCACTCCTTCTAAACCATTTTTTCTCGCTTTCACTCGTTTTTCAGCCATTCTTTTTTCCCTTTCTAACCCGTTTTTGCCCATTTCTCACCCGGTTTAAGCCATTTCCGGCTATTTCTAACCCTTTCTTTCCCCTCTTCTAACCCATTTTAACCCTTTTTTGGCTATTTCTAACCCCGTTTAAGTCAGTTTTGGCAATTTCTAGCCTGGCTTTGCGAACTTGGAACTCGGTTTAAGCCATTTTTGGCCATTTCTAACCCTCTTTTTGTCCATTGCTAACCTTTCTTACGCTATTTTTGGCCATTTCTATCCCGTTTTAAGCCGGTTATGTCCATTCCTAACCCATTTTTTCCTCATCTCTAACCCCTTTAAAGCCATTTTTGCCTCTTTCGAAACCATTTTTGCCCACTTTCAACCCCTTTTAAGCCTATTTTCTTCCCTTTCGAAGCCATTTTTTTCCCATTTCTCTCACCTTTTAAGCCGTTTTCGGATCTATCTAACCCGTTTTTACCCGCTTCTAACCCGTTTTTAGCCGGATTTTGCTATTTCTATACCATTTTAAGCCTTTTTTGTCCTTTTCTAACCAATTTTTGCACAGCTCTAACCAGTTTTAAGCCGGGTTTGGCCATTTCCAAACCACTTTTGCACTTCTCTAATCCTTCTAAAGCCATTTTCCACTCTTTCTAAACCATTTTTTCTCGCTTTCACTCGTTTTTCAGCCATTCTTTTTTCCCTTTCTAACCCGTTTTTGCCCATTTCTCACCCGGTTTAAGCCATTTCGGGCTACTTCTAACCCTTTCTTTCCCCTCTTCTAACCCATTTTAACCCTTTTTTGGCTATTTCTAACCCCGTTTAAGTCAGTTTTGGCAATTTCTAGCCTGGCTTTGCGAACTTGGAACTCGGTTTAAGCCATTTTTGGCCATTTCTAACCCTCTTTTTGTCCATTGCTAACCTTTCTTACGCTATTTTTGGCCATTTCTATCCCGTTTTAAGCCGGTTATGTCCATTCCTAACCCATTTTTTCCTCATCTCTAACCCCTTTAAAGCCATTTTTGCCTCTTTCGAAACCATTTTTGCCCACTTTCAACCCCTTTTAAGCCTATTTTCTTCCCTTTCGAAGCCATTTTTTTCCCATTTCTCTCACCTTTTAAGCCGTTTTCGGATCTATCTAACCCGTTTTTACCCGCTTCTAACCCGTTTTTAGCCGGATTTTGCTATTTCTATACCATTTTAAGCCTTTTTTGTCCTTTTCTAACCAATTTTTGCACAGCTCTAACCAGTTTTAAGCCGGGTTTGGCCATTTCCAAACCACTTTTGCACTTCTCTAATCCTTCTAAAGCCATTTTCCACTCTTTCTAAACCATTTTTTCTCGCTTTCACTCGTTTTTCAGCCATTCTTTTTTCCCTTTCTAACCCGTTTTTGCCCATTTCTCACCCGGTTTAAGCCATTTCGGGCTACTTCTAACCCTTTCTTTCCCCTCTTCTAACCCATTTTAACCCTTTTTTGGCTATTTCTAACCCCGTTTAAGTCAGTTTTGGCAATTTCTAGCCTGGCTTTGCGAACTTGGAACTCGGTTTAAGCCATTTTTGGCCATTTCTAACCCTCTTTTTGTCCATTGCTAACCTTTCTTACGCTATTTTTGGCCATTTCTATCCCGTTTTAAGCCGGTTATGTCCATTCCTAACCCATTTTTTCCTCATCCCTAACCCCTTTAAAGCCATTTTTGCCTCTTTCGAAACCATTTTTGCCCACTTTCAACCCCTTTTAAGCCTCTTTTCTTCCCTTTCTAAGCCATTTTTTTCCCATTTCTCTCACCTTTTAAGCCGTTTTCGGATCTATCTAACCCGTTTTTACCCGCTTCTAACCCGTTTTTAGCCGGATTTTGCTATTTCTATACCATTTTAAGCCTTTTTTGTCCATTTCTAACCAATTTTTGCACAGCTCTAACCAGTTTTAAGCCGGGTTTGACCATTTCCAAACCACTTTTGCACTTCTCTAATCCTTCTAAAGCCATTTTCCACTCTTTCTAAACCATTTTTTCTCGCTTTCACTCGTTTTTCAGCCATTCTTTTTTCCCTTTCTAACCCGTTTTTGCCCATTTCTCACCCGGTTTAAGCCATTTCGGGCAACTTCTAACCCTTTCTTTCCCCTCTTCTAACCCATTTTAACCCTTTTTTGGCTATTTCTAACCCCGTTTAAGTCAGTTTTGGCAATTTCTAGCCTGGCTTTGCGAACTTGGAACTCGGTTTAAGCCATTTTTGGCCATTTCTAACCCTCTTTTTGTCCATTGCTAACCTTTCTTACGCTATTTTTGGCCATTTCTATCCCGTTTTAAGCCGGTTATGTCCATTCCTAACCCATTTTTTCCTCATCTCTAACCCCTTTAAAGCCATTTTTGCCTCTTTCGAAACCATTTTTGCCCACTTTCAACCCCTTTTAAGCCTATTTTCTTCCCTTTCTAAGCCATTTTTTTCCCATTTCTCTCACCTTTTAAGCCGTTTTCGGATCTATCTAACCCGTTTTTACCCGCTTCTAACCCGTTTTTAGCCGGATTTTGCTTTTTCTATACCATTTTAAGCCTTTTTTGTCCATTTCTAACCAATTTTTGCACAGCTCTAACCAGTTTTAAGCCGGGTTTGGCCATTTCCAAACCACTTTTGCACTTCTCTAATCCTTCTAAAGCCATTTTCCACTCTTTCTAAACCATTTTTTCTCGCTTTCACTCGTTTTTAAGCCATTCTTTTTTCCCTTTCTAACCCGTTTTTGCCCATTTCTCACCCGGTTTAAGCCATTTCGGGCTACTTCTAACCCTTTCTTTCCCCTCTTCTAACCCATTTTAACCCTTTTTTGGCTATTTCTAACCCCGTTTAAGTCAGTTTTGGCAATTTCTAGCCTGGCTTTGCGAACTTGGAACTCGGTTTAAGCCATTTTTGGCCATTTCTAACCCTCTTTTTGTCCATTGCTAACCTTTCTTACGCTATTTTTGGCCATTTCTATCCCGTTTTAAGCCGGTTATGTCCATTCCTAACCCATTTTTTCCTCATCTCTAACCCCTTTAAAGCCATTTTTGCCTCTTTCGAAACCATTTTTGCCCACTTTCAACCCCTTTTAAGCCTATTTTCTTCCCTTTCGAAGCCATTTTTTTCCCATTTCTCTCACCTTTTAAGCCGTTTTCGGATCTATCTAACCCGTTTTTACCCGCTTCTAACCCGTTTTTAGCCGGATTTTGCTATTTCTATACCATTTTAAGCCTTTTTTGTCCATTTCTAACCAATTTTTGCACAGCTCTAACCAGTTTTAAGCCGGGTTTGGCCATTTCCAAACCACTTTTGCACTTCTCTAATCCTTCTAAAGCCATTTTCCACTCTTTCTAAACCATTTTTTCTCGCTTTCACTCGTTTTTAAGCCATTCTTTTTTCCCTTTCTAACCCGTTTTTGCCCATTTCTCACCCGGTTTAAGCCATTTCGGGCTACTTCTAACCCTTTCTTTCCCCTCTTCTAACCCATTTTAACCCTTTTTTGGCTATTTCTAACCCCGTTTAAGTCAGTTTTGGCAATTTCTAGCCTGGCTTTGCGAACTTGGAACTCGGTTTAAGCCATTTTTGGCCATTTCTAACCCTCTTTTTGTCCATTGCTAACCTTTCTTACGCTATTTTTGGCCATTTCTATCCCGTTTTAAGCCGGTTATGTCCATTCCTAACCCATTTTTTCCTCATCTCTAACCCCTTTAAAGCCATTTTTGCCTCTTTCGAAACCATTTTTGCCCACTTTCAACCCCTTTTAAGCCTATTTTCTTCCCTTTCGAAGCCATTTTTTTCCCATTTCTCTCACCTTTTAAGCCGTTTTCGGATCTATCTAACCCGTTTTTACCCGCTTCTAACCCGTTTTTAGCCGGATTTTGCTATTTCTATACCATTTTAAGCCTTTTTTGTCCATTTCTAACCAATTTTTGCACAGCTCTAACCAGTTTTAAGCCGGGTTTGGCCATTTCCAAACCACTTTTGCACTTCTCTAATCCTTCTAAAGCCATTTTCCACTCTTTCTAAACCATTTTTTCTCTTTTCACTCGTTTTTCAGCCATTCTTTTTTCCCTTTCTAACCCGTTTTTGCCCATTTCTCACCCGGTTTAAGCCATTTCGGGCTACTTCTAACCCTTTCTTTCCCCTCTTCTAACCCATTTTAACCCTTTTTTGGCTATTTCTAACCCCGTTTAAGTCAGTTTTGGCAATTTCTAGCCTGGCTTTGCGAACTTGGAACTCGGTTTAAGCCATTTTTGGCCATTTCTAACCCTCTTTTTGTCCATTGCTAACCTTTCTTACGCTATTTTTGGCCATTTCTATCCCGTTTTAAGCCGGTTATGTCCATTCCTAACCCATTTTTTCCTCATCTCTAACCCTTTAAAGCCATTTTTGCCTCTTTCGAAACCATTTTTGCCCACTTTCAACCCCTTTTAAGCCTATTTTCTTCCCTTTCTAAGCCATTTTTTTCCCATTTCTCTCACCTTTTAAGCCGTTTTCGGATCTATCTAACACGTTTTTACCCGCTTCTAACCAGTTTTTAGCCGGTTATTGCTATTTCTATACCATTTTAAGCCTTTTTTGTCCATTTCTAACCAATTTTTGCACAGCTCTAACCAGTTTTAAGCCGGGTTTGGCCATTTCCAAACCACTTTTGCACTTCTCTAAACCTTCTAAAGCCATTTTTCACTCTTTCTAAACCATTTTTTCTCCCTTTCATTCATTTGTAAGCCATTCTTTTTTCCCTTTCTAACCCGTTTTTTCCCATTTCTCACCCGGTTTAAGCCATTTTCGGCTATTTCTAACCCTTTCTTTCCCCTCTTCTAACCCATTTTAACCCTTTTTTGGCTATTTCTAACCCCGTTTAAGTCAGTTTTGGCAATTTCTAGCCTGGCTTTGCGAACTTGGAACTCGGTTTAAGCCATTTTTGGCCATTTCTAACCCTCTTTTTGTCCATTGCTAACCTTTCTTACGCTATTTTTGGCCATTTCTATCCCGTTTTAAGCCGGTTATGTCCATTCCTAACCCATTTTTTCCTCATCTCTAACCCCTTTAAAGCCATTTTTGCCTCTTTCGAAACCATTTTTGCCCACTTTCAACCCCTTTTAAGCCTCTTTTCTTCCCTTTCTAAGCCGATTTTTTTCCCATTTTCTCTCACCTTTTAAGCCGTTTTCGGATCTATCTAACCCGTTTTTACCCGCTTCTAACCCGTTTTTAGCCGGATTTTGCTATTTCTATACAATTTTAAGACTTTTTGTCCATTTCTAACCAATTTTTGCACAGCTCTAACCAGTTTTAAGCCGGGTTTTGACCATTTCCAAACCACTTTTGCACTTCTCTAATCCTTCTAAAGCCATTTTCCACTCTTTCTAAACCATTTTTTCTCGCTTTCACTCGTTTTTCAGCCATTCTTTTTTCCCTTTCTAACCCGTTTTTGCCCATTTCTCACCCGGTTTAAGCCATTTCGGGCAACTTCTAACCCTTTCTTTCCCCTCTTCTAACCCATTTTAACCCTTTTTTGGCTATTTCTAACCCCGTTTAAGTCAGTTTTGGCAATTTCTAGCCTGGCTTTGCGAACTTGGAACTCGGTTTAAGCCATTTTTGGCCATTTCTAACCCTCTTTTTGTCCATTGCTAACCTTTCTTACGCTATTTTTGGCCATTTCTATCCCGTTTTAAGCCGGTTATGTCCATTCCTAACCCATTTTTTCCTCATCTCTAACCCCTTTAAAGCCATTTTTGCTTCTTTCGAAACCATTTTTGCCCACTTTCAACCCCTTTTAAGCCTATTTTCTTCCCTTTCTAAGCCATTTTTTTCCCATTTCTCTCACCTTTTAAGCCGTTTTCGGATCTATCTAACCCGTTTTTACCCGCTTCTAACCCGTTTTTAGCCGGTTATTCCTATTTCTATACCATTTTAAGCCTTTTTTGTCCATTTCTAACCAATTTTTGCACAGCTCTAACCAATTTTAAGCCGGGTTTGGCCATTTCCAAACCACTTTTGCACTTCTCTAAACCTTCTAAAGCCATTTTCCACTCCTTCTAAACCATTTTTTCTCGCTTTCACTCGTTTTTCAGCCATTCTTTTTTCCCTTTCTAACCCGTTTTTGCCCATTTCTCACCCGGTTTAAGCCATTTTCGGCTATTTCTAACCCTTTCTTTCCCCTCTTCTAACCCATTTTAACCCTTTTTTGGCTATTTCTAACCCCGTTTAAGTCAGTTTTGGCAATTTCTAGCCTGGCTTTGCGAACTTGGAACTCGGTTTAAGCCATTTTTGGCCATTTCTAACCCTCTTTTTGTCCATTGCTAACCTTTCTTACGCTATTTTTGGCCATTTCTATCCCGTTTTAAGCCGGTTATGTCCATTCCTAACCCATTTTTTCCTCATCTCTAACCCCTTTAAAGCCATTTTTGACTCTTTCGAAACCATTTTTGCCCACTTTCAACCCCTTTTAAGCCTACTTTCTTCCCTTTCTAAGCCATTTTTTTCCCATTTCTCTCACCTTTTAAGCCGTTTTCGGATCTATCTAACCCGTTTTTACCCGCTTCTAACCCGTTTTTAGCCGGTTATTGCTATTTCTATACCATTTTAAGCCTTTTTTGTCCATTTCTAACCAATTTTTGCACAGCTCTAACCAGTTTTAAGCCGGGTTTGGCCATTTCCAAACCACTTTTCAACTTCTCTAAACCTTCTAAAGCCATTTTTCACTCTTTCTAAACCATTTTTTCTCGCTTTCATTCATTTGTAAGCCATTCTTTTTTCCCTTTCTAACCCGTTTTTGCCCATTTCTCACCCGGTTTAAGCCATTTCCGGCTATTTCTAACCCTTTCTTTCCCCTCTTCTAACCCATTTTAACCCTTTTTTGGCTATTTCTAACCCCGTTTAAGTCAGTTTTGGCAATTTCTAGCCTGGCTTTGCGAACTTGGAACTCGGTTTAAGCCATTTTTGGCCATTTCTAACCCTCTTTTTGTCCATTGCTAACCTTTCTTACGCTATTTTTGGCCATTTCTATCCCGTTTTAAGCCGGTTATGTCCATTCCTAACCCATTTTTTCCTCATCTCTAACCCCTTTAAAGCCATTTTTGCCTCTTTCGAAACCATTTTTGCCCACTTTCAACCCCTTTTAAGCCTATTTTCTTCCCTTTCTAAGCCATTTTTTTCCCAATTCTATCACCTTTTAAGCCGTTTTCGGATCTATCTAACCCGTTTTTACCCGCTTCTAACCCGTTTTTAGCCGGTTATTGCTATTTCTCTACCATTTTAAGCCTTTTTTGTCCATTTCTAACCAATTTTTGCACAGCTCTAACCAGTTTTAAGCCGGGTTTGGCCATTTCCAAACCACTTTTGCACTTCTCTAAACCTTCTAAAGCCATTTTCCACTCCTTCTAAACCATTTTTTCTCGCTTTCACTCGTTTTTCAGCCATTCTTTTTTCCCTTTCTAACCCGTTTTTGCCCATTTCTCACCCGGTTTAAGCCATTTCGGGCAACTTCTAACCCTTTCTTTCCCCTCTTCTAACCCATTTTAACCCTTTTTTGGCTATTTCTAACCCCGTTTAAGTCAGTTTTGGCAATTTCTAGCCTGGCTTTGCGAACTTGGAACTCGGTTTAAGCCATTTTTGGCCATTTCTAACCCTCTTTTTGTCCATTGCTAACCTTTCTTACGCTATTTTTGGCCATTTCTATCCCGTTTTAAGCCGGTTATGTCCATTCCTAACCCATTTTTTCCTCATCTCTAACCCCTTTAAAGCCATTTTTGCCTCTTTCGAAACCATTTTTGCCCACTTTCAACCCCTTTTAAGCCTATTTTCTTCCCTTTCGAAGCCATTTTTTTCCCATTTCTCTCACCTTTTAAGCCGTTTTCGGATCTATCTAACCCGTTTTTACCCGCTTCTAACCCGTTTTTAGCCGGATTTTGCTATTTCTATACCATTTTAAGCCTTTTTTGTCCATTTCTAACCAATTTTTGCACAGCTCTAACCAGTTTTAAGCCGGGTTTGGCCATTTCCAAACCACTTTTGCACTTCTCTAATCCTTCGAAAGCCATTTTCCACTCCTTCTAAACCATTTTTTCTCGCTTTCACTCGTTTTTCAGCCATTCTTTTTTCCCTTTCTAACCCGTTTTTGCCCATTTCTCACCCGGTTTAAGCCATTTCGGGCTACTTCTAACCCTTTCTTTCCCCTCTTCTAACCCATTTTAACCCTTTTTTGGCTATTTCTAACCCCGTTTAAGTCAGTTTTGGCAATTTCTAGCCTGGCTTTGCGAACTTGGAACTCGGTTTAAGCCATTTTTGGCCATTTCTAACCCTCTTTTTGTCCACTGCTAACCTTTCTTACGCTATTTTTGGCCATTTCTATCCCGTTTTAAGCCGGTTATGTCCATTCCTAACCCATTTTTTCCTCATCTCTAACCCCTTTAAAGCCATTTTTGCCTCTTTCGAAACCATTTTTGCCCACTTTCAACCCCTTTTAAGCCTCTTTTCTTCCCTTTCTAAGCCATTTTTTTCCCATTTCTCTCACCTTTTAAGCCGTTTTCGGATCTATCTAACCCGTTTTTACCCGCTTCTAACCCGTTTTTAGCCGGATTTTGCTATTTCTATACAATTTTAAGACTTTTTTGTCCATTTCTAACCAATTTTTGCACAGCTCTAACCAGTTTTAAGCCGGGTTTGACCATTTCCAAACCACTTTTGCACTTCTCTAATCCTTCTAAAGCCATTTTCCACTCTTTCTAAACCATTTTTTCTCGCTTTCACTCGTTTTTCAGCCATTCTTTTTTCCCTTTCTAACCCGTTTTTGCCCATTTCTCACCCGGTTTAAGCCATTTCGGGCAACTTCTAACCCTTTCTTTCCCCTCTTCTAACCCATTTTAACCCTTTTTTGGCTATTTCTAACCCCGTTTAAGTCAGTTTTGGCAATTTCTAGCCTGGCTTTGCGAACTTGGAACTCGGTTTAAGCCATTTTTGGCCATTTCTAACCCTCTTTTTGTCCATTGCTAACCTTTCTTACGCTATTTTTGGCCATTTCTATCCCGTTTTAAGCCGGTTATGTCCATTCCTAACCCATTTTTTCCTCATCTCTAACCCCTTTAAAGCCATTTTTGCCTCTTTCGAAACCATTTTTGCCCACTTTCAACCCCTTTTAAGCCTCTTTTCTTCCCTTTCTAAGCCATTTTTTTCCCATTTCTCTCACCTTTTAAGCCGTTTTCGGATCTATCTAACCCGTTTTTACCCGCTTCTAACCCGTTTTTAGCCGGTTATTGCTATTTCTCTACCATTTTAAGCCTTTTTTGTCCATTTCTAACCAATTTTTGCACAGCTCTAACCAGTTTTAAGCCGGGTTTGGCCATTTCCAAACCACTTTTGCACTTCTCTAAACCTTCTAAAGCCATTTTCCACTCCTTCTAAACCATTTTTTCTCGCTTTCACTCGTTTTTCAGCCATTCTTTTTTCCCTTTCTAACCCGTTTTTGCCCATTTCTCACCCGGTTTAAGCCATTTCGGGCAACTTCTAACCCTTTCTTTCCCCTCTTCTAACCCATTTTAACCCTTTTTTGGCTATTTCTAACCCCGTTTAAGTCAGTTTTGGCAATTTCTAGCCTGGCTTTGCGAACTTGGAACTCGGTTTAAGCCATTTTTGGCCATTTCTAACCCTCTTTTTGTCCATTGCTAACCTTTCTTACGCTATTTTTGGCCATTTCTATCCCGTTTTAAGCCGGTTATGTCCATTCCTAACCCATTTTTTCCTCATCTCTAACCCCTTTAAAGCCATTTTTGCCTCTTTCGAAACCATTTTTGCCCACTTTCAACCCCTTTTAAGCCTATTTTCTTCCCTTTCGAAGCCATTTTTTTCCCATTTCTCTCACCTTTTAAGCCGTTTTCGGATCTATCTAACCCGTTTTTACCCGCTTCTAACCCGTTTTTAGCCGGATTTTGCTATTTCTATACCATTTTAAGCCTTTTTTGTCCATTTCTAACCAATTTTTGCACAGCTCTAACCAGTTTTAAGCCGGGTTTGGCCATTTCCAAACCACTTTTGCACTTCTCTAATCCTTCGAAAGCCATTTTCCACTCCTTCTAAACCATTTTTTCTCGCTTTCACTCGTTTTTCAGCCATTCTTTTTTCCCTTTCTAACCCGTTTTTGCCCATTTCTCACCCGGTTTAAGCCATTTCGGGCTACTTCTAACCCTTTCTTTCCCCTCTTCTAACCCATTTTAACCCTTTTTTGGCTATTTCTAACCCGTTTAAGTCAGTTTTGGCAATTTCTAGCCTGGCTTTGCGAACTTGGAACTCGGTTTAAGCCATTTTTGGCCATTTCTAACCCTCTTTTTGTCCACTGCTAACCTTTCTTACGCTATTTTTGGCCATTTCTATCCCGTTTTAAGCCGGTTATGTCCATTCCTAACCCATTTTTTCCTCATCTCTAACCCTTTAAAGCCATTTTTGCCTCTTTCGAAACCATTTTTGCCCACTTTCAACCCCTTTTAAGCCTCTTTTCTTCCCTTTCTAAGCCATTTTTTTCCCATTTCTCTCACCTTTTAAGCCGTTTTCGGATCTATCTAACCCGTTTTTTACCCGCTTCTAACCCGTTTTTAGCCGGATTTTGCTATTTCTATACAATTTTAAGACTTTTTTGTCCATTTCTAACCAATTTTTGCACAGCTCTAACCAGTTTTAAGCCGGGTTTGACCATTTCCAAACCACTTTTGCACTTCTCTAATCCTTCTAAAGCCATTTTCCACTCTTTCTAAACCATTTTTTCTCGCTTTCACTCGTTTTTCAGCCATTCTTTTTTCCCTTTCTAACCCGTTTTTGCCCATTTCTCACCCGGTTTAAGCCATTTCGGGCAACTTCTAACCCTTTCTTTCCCCTCTTCTAACCCATTTTAACCCTTTTTTGGCTATTTCTAACCCCGTTTAAGTCAGTTTTGGCAATTTCTAGCCTGGCTTTGCGAACTTGGAACTCGGTTTAAGCCATTTTTGGCCATTTCTAACCCTCTTTTTGTCCATTGCTAACCTTTCTTACTGCTATTTTTGGCCATTTCTATCCCGTTTTAAGCCGGTTATGTCCATTCCTAACCCATTTTTTCCTCATCTCTAACCCCTTTAAAGCCATTTTTGCTTCTTTCGAAACCATTTTTGCCCACTTTCAACCCCTTTTAAGCCTATTTTCTTCCCTTTCTAAGCCATTTTTTTCCCATTTCTCTCACCTTTTAAGCCGTTTTCGGATCTATCTAACCCGTTTTTACCCGCTTCTAACCCGTTTTTAGCCGGTTATTCCTATTTCTATACCATTTTAAGCCTTTTTTGTCCATTTCTAACCAATTTTTGCACAGCTCTAACCAATTTTAAGCCGGGTTTGGCCATTTCCAAACCACTTTTGCACTTCTCTAAACCTTCTAAAGCCATTTTTCACTCTTTCTAAACCATTTTTTCTCGCTTTCATTCATTTGTAAGCCATTCTTTTTTCCCTTTCTAACCCGTTTTTTCCCATTTCTCACCCGGTTTAAGCCATTTTCGGCTATTTCTAACCCTTTCTTTCCCCTCTTCTAACCCATTTTAACCCTTTTTTGGCTATTTCTAACCCCGTTTAAGTCAGTTTTGGCAATTTCTAGCCTGGCTTTGCGAACTTGGAACTCGGTTTAAGCCATTTTTGGCCATTTCTAACCCTCTTTTTGTCCATTGCTAACCTTTCTTACGCTATTTTTGGCCATTTCTATCCCGTTTTAAGCCGGTTATGTCCATTCCTAACCCATTTTTTCCTCATCTCTAACCCCTTTAAAGCCATTTTTGACTCTTTCGAAACCATTTTTGCCCACTTTCAACCCTTTTAAGCCTACTTTCTTCCCTTTCTAAGCCATTTTTTTCCCATTTCTCTCACCTTTTAAGCCGTTTTCGGATCTATCTAACCCGTTTTTACCCGCTTCTAACCCGTTTTTAGCCGGTTATTGCTATTTCTATACCATTTTAAGCCTTTTTTGTCCATTTCTAACCAATTTTTTGCACAGCTCTAACCAGTTTTAAGCCGGGTTTGGCCATTTCCAAACCACTTTTCAACTTCTCTAAACCTTCTAAAGCCATTTTTCACTCTTTCTAAACCATTTTTTCTCGCTTTCATTCATTTGTAAGCCATTCTTTTTTCCCTTTCTAACCCGTTTTTGCCCATTTCTCACCCGGTTTAAGCCATTTCCGGCTATTTCTAACCCTTTCTTTCCCCTCTTCTAACCCATTTTAACCCTTTTTTGGCTATTTCTAACCCCGTTTAAGTCAGTTTTGGCAATTTCTAGCCTGGCTTTGCGAACTTGGAACTCGGTTTAAGCCATTTTTGGCCATTTCTAACCCTCTTTTTGTCCATTGCTAACCTTTCTTACGCTATTTTTGGCCATTTCTATCCCGTTTTAAGCCGGTTATGTCCATTCCTAACCCATTTTTTCCTCATCTCTAACCCCTTTAAAGCCATTTTTGCCTCTTTCGAAACCATTTTTGCCCACTTTCAACCCCTTTTAAGCCTATTTTCTTCCCTTTCTAAGCCATTTTTTTCCCAATTCTATCACCTTTTAAGCCCATTTTCGGATCTATCTAACCCGTTTTTACCCGCTTCTAACCCGTTTTTAGCCGGTTATTGCTATTTCTCTACCATTTTAAGCCTTTTTTGTCCATTTCTAACCAATTTTTGCACAGCTCTAACCAGTTTTAAGCCGGGTTTGGCCATTTCCAAACCACTTTTGCACTTCTCTAAACCTTCTAAAGCCATTTTCCACTCCTTCTAAACCATTTTTTCTCGCTTTCACTCGTTTTTCAGCCATTCTTTTTTCCCTTTCTAACCCGTTTTTGCCCATTTCTCACCCGGTTTAAGCCATTTCGGGCAACTTCTAACCCTTTCTTTCCCCTCTTCTAACCCATTTTAACCCTTTTTTGGCTATTTCTAACCCCGTTTAAGTCAGTTTTGGCAATTTCTAGCCTGGCTTTGCGAACTTGGAACTCGGTTTAAGCCATTTTTGGCCATTTCTAACCCTCTTTTTGTCCATTGCTAACCTTTCTTACGCTATTTTTGGCCATTTCTATCCCGTTTTAAGCCGGTTATGTCCATTCCTAACCCATTTTTTCCTCATCTCTAACCCCTTTAAAGCCATTTTTGCCTCTTTCGAAACCATTTTTGCCCACTTTCAACCCCTTTTAAGCCTATTTTCTTCCCTTTCGAAGCCATTTTTTTCCCATTTCTCTCACCTTTTAAGCCGTTTTCGGATCTATCTAACCCGTTTTTACCGCTTCTAACCCGTTTTTAGCCGGATTTTGCTATTTCTATACCATTTTAAGCCTTTTTTGTCCATTTCTAACCAATTTTTGCACAGCTCTAACCAGTTTTAAGCCGGGTTTGGCCATTTCCAAACCACTTTTGCACTTCTCTAATCCTTCGAAAGCCATTTTCCACTCCTTCTAAACCATTTTTTTCTCGCTTTCACTCGTTTTTCAGCCATTCTTTTTTCCCTTTCTAACCCGTTTTTGCCCATTTCTCACCCGGTTTAAGCCATTTCGGGCTACTTCTAACCCTTTCTTTCCCCTCTTCTAACCCATTTTAACCCTTTTTTGGCTATTTCTAACCCCGTTTAAGTCAGTTTTGGCAATTTCTAGCCTGGCTTTGCGAACTTGGAACTCGGTTTAAGCCATTTTTGGCCATTTCTAACCTCTTTTTGTCCACTGCTAACCTTTCTTACGCTATTTTTGGCCATTTCTATCCCGTTTTAAGCCGGTTATGTCCATTCCTAACCCATTTTTTCCTCATCTCTAACCCCTTTAAAGCCATTTTTGACTCTTTCGAAACCATTTTGCCCACTTTCAACCCCTTTTAAGCCTATTTTCTTCCCTTTCTAAGCCATTTTTTTCCCATTTCTCTCACCTTTTAAGCCGTTTTCGGATCTATCTAACCCGTTTTTACCCGCTTCTAACCCGTTTTTAGCCGGATTTTGCTATTTCTATACCATTTTAAGCCTTTTTTGTCCATTTCTAACCAATTTTTGCACAGCTCTAACCAGTTTTAAGCCGGGTTTGACCATTTCCAAACCACTTTTGCACTTCTCTAATCCTTCTAAAGCCATTTTCCACTCTTTCTAAACCATTTTTTCTCGCTTTCACTCGTTTTTCAGCCATTCTTTTTTCCCTTTCTAACCCGTTTTTGCCCATTTCTCACCCGGTTTAAGCCATTTCTGGCAACTTCTAACCCTTTCTTTCCCTCTTCTAACCCATTTTAACCCTTTTTTGGCTATTTCTAACCCCGTTTAAGTCAGTTTTGGCAATTTCTAGCCTGGCTTTGCGAACTTGGAACTCGGTTTAAGCCATTTTTGGCCATTTCTAACCCTCTTTTTGTCCATTGCTAACCTTTCTTACGCTATTTTTGGCCATTTCTATCCCGTTTTAAGCCGGTTATGTCCATTCCTAACCCATTTTTTCCTCATCTCTAACCCCTTTAAAGCCATTTTTGCCTCTTTCGAAACCATTTTTGCCCACTTTCAACCCCTTTTAAGCCTATTTTCTTCCCTTTCGAAGCCATTTTTTTCCCATTTCTCTCACCTTTTAAGCCGTTTTCGGATCTATCTAACCCGTTTTTACCCGCTTCTAACCCGTTTTTAGCCGGATTTTGCTTTTTCTATACCATTTTAAGCCTTTTTTGTCCATTTCTAACCAATTTTTGCACAGCTCTAACCAGTTTTAAGCCGGGTTTGGCCATTTCCAAACCACTTTTGCACTTCTCTAATCCTTCTAAAGCCATTTTCCACTCTTTCTAAACCATTTTTTCTCGCTTTCACTCGTTTTTCAGCCATTCTTTTTTCCCTTTCTAACCGTTTTTGCCCATTTCTCACCCGGTTTTAAGCCATTTCGGGCTACTTCTAACCCTTTCTTTCCCCTCTTCTAACCCATTTTAACCCTTTTTTGGCTATTTCTAACCCCGTTTAAGTCAGTTTTGGCAATTTCTAGCCTGGCTTTGCGAACTTGGAACTCGGTTTAAGCCATTTTTGGCCATTTCTAACCCTCTTTTTGTCCACTGCTAACCTTTCTTACGCTATTTTTGGCCATTTCTATCCCGTTTTAAGCCGGTTATGTCCATTCCTAACCCATTTTTTCCTCATCTCTAACCCCTTTAAAGCCATTTTTGCCTCTTTCGAAACCATTTTTTGCCCACTTTCAACCCCTTTTAAGCCTATTTTCTTCCCTTTGTAAGCCATTTTTTTCCCATTTCTCTCACCTTTTAAGCCGTTTTCGGATCTATCTAAACCGTTTTTTCCCGCTTCTAACCCGTTTTTAGCCGGATTTTGCTATTTCTATACCATTTTAAGCCTTTTTTGTCCATTTCTAACCAATTTTTGCACAGCTCTAACCAGTTTTAAGCCGGGTTTGGCCATTTCCAAACCACTTTTGCACTTCTCTAAACCTTCTAAAGCCATTTTCCACTCCTTCTAAACCATTTTTTTCTCGCTTTCACTCGTTTTTCAGCCATTCTTTTTTCCCTTTCTAACCCGTTTTTGCCCATTTCTCACCCGGTTTAAGCCATTTCGGGCTACTTCTAACCCTTTCTTTCCCCTCTTCTAACCCATTTTAACCCTTTTTTGGCTATTTCTAACCCCGTTTAAGTCAGTTTTGGCAATTTCTAGCCTGGCTTTGCGAACTTGGAACTCGGTTTAAGCCATTTTTGGCCATTTCTAACCTCTTTTTGTCCATTGCTAACCTTTCTTACGCTATTTTTGGCCATTTCTATCCCGTTTTAAGCCGGTTATGTCCATTCCTAACCCATTTTTTCCTCATCTCTAACCCCTTTAAAGCCATTTTTGCCTCTTTCGAAACCATTTTTGCCCACTTTCAACCCCTTTTAAGCCTATTTTCTTCCCTTTCGAAGCCATTTTTTTTCCCATTTCTCTCACCTTTTAAGCCGTTTTCGGATCTATCTAACCCGTTTTTACCCGCTTCTAACCCGTTTTTAGCCGGATTTTGCTATTTCTATACCATTTTAAGCCTTTTTTGTCCATTTCTAACCAATTTTTGCACAGCTCTAACCAGTTTTAAGCCGGGTTTGGCCATTTCCAAACCACTTTTGCACTTCTCTAAACCTTCTAAAGCCATTTTCCACTCCTTCTAAACCATTTTTTCTCGCTTTCACTCGTTTTTCAGCCATTCTTTTTTCCCTTTCTAACCCGTTTTTGCCCATTTCTCACCCGGTTTAAGCCATTTCGGGCTACTTCTAACCCTTTCTTTCCCCTCTTCTAACCCATTTTAACCCTTTTTTGCTATTTCTAACCCCGTTTAAGTCAGTTTTGGCAATTTCTAGCCTGGCTTTGCGAACTTGGAACTCGGTTTAAGCCATTTTTGGCCATTTCTAACCCTCTTTTTGTCCATTGCTAACCTTTCTTACGCTATTTTTGGCCATTTCTATCCCGTTTTAAGCCGGTTATGTCCATTCCTAACCCATTTTTTCCTCATCTCTAACCACTTTAAAGCCATTTTTGCCTCTTTCGAAACCATTTTTGCCCACTTTCAACCCCTTTTAAGCCTATTTTCTTCCCTTTCTAAGCCATTTTTTTTCCCATTTCTCTCACCTTTTAAGCCGTTTTCGGATCTATCTAACCCGTTTTTACCCGCTTCTAACCCGTTTTTAGCCGGTTATTGCTATTTCTATACCATTTTAAGCCTTTTTTGTCCATTTCTAACCAATTTTTGCACAGCTCTAACCAGTTTTAAGCCGGGTTTGGCCATTTCCAAACCACTTTTGCACTTCTCTAATCCTTCTAAAGCCATTTTCCACTCCTTCTAAACCATTTTTTCTCGCTTTCACTCGTTTTTCAGCCATTCTTTTTTCCCTTTCTAAACCGTTTTTGCCCATTTCTCACCCGGTTTAAGCCATTTCGGGCTACTTCTAACCCTTTCTTTCCCCTCTTCTAACCCATTTTAACCCTTTTTTTGGCTATTTCTAACCCCGTTTAAGTCAGTTTTGGCAATTTCTAGCCTGGCTTTGCGAACTTGGAACTCGGTTTAAGCCATTTTTGGCCATTTCTAACCCTCTTTTTGTCCACTGCTAACCTTTTTTACGCTATTTTTGGCCATTTCTATCCCGTTTTAAGCCGGTTATGTCCATTCCTAACCCATTTTTTCCTCATCTCTAACCCCTTTAAAGCCATTTTTGACTCTTTCGAAACCATTTTTGCCCACTTTCAACCCCTTTTAAGCCTATTTTCTTCCCTTTCGAAGCCATTTTTTTCCCATTTCTCTCACCTTTTAAGCCGTTTTCGGATCTATCTAACCCGTTTTTACCCGCTTCTAACCCGTTTTTAGCCGGATTTTGCTATTTCTATACCATTTTAAGCCTTTTTTGTCCATTTCTAACCAATTTTTGCACAGCTCTAACCAGTTTTAAGCCGGGTTTGGCCATTTCCAAACCACTTTTGCACTTCTCTAATCCTTCTAAAGCCATTTTCCACTCCTTCTAAACCATTTTTTCTCGCTTTCATTCATTTGTAAGCCATTCTTTTTTCCCTTTCTAACCCGTTTTTGCCCATTTCTCACCCTGTTTAAGCCATTTCCGGCTATTTCTAATCCTTTCTTTCCCCTCTTCTAACCCATTTTAACCCTTTTTTGGCTATTTCTAACCCCGTTTAAGTCAGTTTTGGCAATTTCTAGCCTGGCTTTGCGAACTTGGAACTCGGTTTAAGCCATTTTTGGCCATTTCTAACCCTCTTTTTGTCCATTGCTAACCTTTCTTACGCTATTTTTGGCCATTTCTATCCCGTTTTAAGCCGGTTATGTCCATTCCTAACCCATTTTTTCCTCATCTCTAACCCCTTTAAAGCCATTTTTGCCTCTTTCGAAACCATTTTTGCCCACTTTCAACCCCTTTTAAGCCTATTTTCTTCCCTTTCGAAGCCATTTTTTTCCCATTTCTCTCACCTTTTAAGCCGTTTTCGGATCTATCTAACCCGTTTTTACCCGCTTCTAACCCGTTTTTAGCCGGATTTTGCTATTTCTATACCATTTTAAGCCTTTTTTGTCCTTTTCTAACCAATTTTTGCACAGCTCTAACCAGTTTTAAGCCGGGTTTGGCCATTTCCAAACCACTTTTGCACTTCTCTAATCCTTCTAAAGCCATTTTCCACTCTTTCTAAACCATTTTTTCTCGCTTTCACTCGTTTTTCAGCCATTCTTTTTTCCCTTTCTAACCCGTTTTTGCCCATTTCTCACCCTGTTTAAGCCATTTCGGGCTACTTCTAACCCTTTCTTTCCCCTCTTCTAACCCATTTTAACCCTTTTTTGGCTATTTCTAACCCCGTTTAAGTCAGTTTTGGCAATTTCTAGCCTGGCTTTGCGAACTTGGAACTCGGTTTAAGCCATTTTTGGCCATTTCTAACCCTCTTTTTGTCCATTGCTAACCTTTCTTACGCTATTTTTGGCCATTTCTATCCCGTTTTAAGCCGGTTATGTCCATTCCTAACCCATTTTTTCCTCATCTCTAACCCCTTTAAAGCCATTTTTGCCTCTTTCGAAACCATTTTTGCCCACTTTCAACCCCTTTTAAGCCTATTTTCTTCCCTTTCGAAGCCATTTTTTTCCCATTTCTCTCACCTTTTAAGCCGTTTTCGGATCTATCTAACCCGTTTTTACCCGCTTCTAACCCGTTTTTAGCCGGATTTTGCTATTTCTATACCATTTTAAGCCTTTTTTGTCCATTTCTAACCAATTTTTGCACAGCTCTAACCAGTTTTAAGCCGGGTTTGGCCATTTCCAAACCACTTTTGCACTTCTCTAATCCTTCTAAAGCCATTTTCCACTCTTTCTAAACCATTTTTTCTCGCTTTCACTCGTTTTTCAGCCATTCTTTTTTCCCTTTCTAACCCGTTTTTGCCCATTTCTCACCCTGTTTAAGCCATTTCGGGCTACTTCTAACCCTTTCTTTCCCCTCTTCTAACCCATTTTAACCCTTTTTTGGCTATTTCTAACCCCGTTTAAGTCAGTTTTGGCAATTTCTAGCCTGGCTTTGCGAACTTGGAACTCGGTTTAAGCCATTTTTGGCCATTTCTAACCCTCTTTTTGTCCATTGCTAACCTTTCTTACGCTATTTTTGGCCATTTCTATCCCGTTTTAAGCCGGTTATGTCCATTCCTAACCCATTTTTTCCTCATCTCTAACCACTTTAAAGCCATTTTTGCCTCTTTCGAAACCATTTTTGCCCACTTTCAACCCCTTTTAAGCCTATTTTCTTCCCTTTCTAAGCCATTTTTTTCCCATTTCTCTCACCTTTTAAGCCGTTTTCGGATCTATCTAACCCGTTTTTACCCGCTTCTAACCCGTTTTTAGCCGGTTATTGCTATTTCTATACCATTTTAAGCCTTTTTTGTCCATTTCTAACCAATTTTTGCACAGCTCTAACCAGTTTTAAGCCGGGTTTGGCCATTTCCAAACCACTTTTGCACTTCTCTAATCCTTCTAAAGCCATTTTCCACTCCTTCTAAACCATTTTTTCTCGCTTTCACTCGTTTTTCAGCCATTCTTTTTTCCCTTTCTAACCCGTTTTTGCCCATTTCTCACCCGGTTTAAGCCATTTCGGGCTACTTCTAACCCTTTCTTTCCCCTCTTCTAACCCATTTTAACCCTTTTTTGGCTATTTCTAACCCCGTTTAAGTCAGTTTTGGCAATTTCTAGCCTGGCTTTGCGAACTTGGAACTCGGTTTAAGCCATTTTTGGCCATTTCTAACCCTCTTTTTGTCCATTGCTAACCTTTCTTACGCTATTTTTGGCCATTTCTATCCCGTTTTAAGCCGGTTATGTCCATTCCTAACCCATTTTTTCCTCATCTCTAACCCCTTTAAAGCCATTTTTGCCTCTTTCGAAACCATTTTTGCCCACTTTCAACCCCTTTTAAGCCTATTTTCTTCCCTTTCGAAGCCATTTTTTTCCCATTTCTCTCACCTTTTAAGCCGTTTTCGGATCTATCTAACCCGTTTTTACCCGCTTCTAACCCGTTTTTAGCCGGTTATTGCTATTTCTATACCATTTTAAGCCTTTTTTGTCCATTTCTAACCAATTTTTGCACAGCTCTAACCAGTTTTAAGCCGGGTTTGGCCATTTCCAAACCACTTTTGCACTTCTCTAATCCTTCTAAAGCCATTTTCCACTCTTTCTAAACCATTTTTTCTCGCTTTCACTCGTTTTTCAGCCATTCTTTTTTCCCTTTCTAACCCGTTTTTGCCCATTTCTCACCCTGTTTAAGCCATTTCGGGCTACTTCTAACCCTTTCTTTCCCCTCTTCTAACCCATTTTAACCCTTTTTTGGCTATTTCTAACCCCGTTTAAGTCAGTTTTGGCAATTTCTAGCCTGGCTTTGCGAACTTGGAACTCGGTTTAAGCCATTTTTGGCCATTTCTAACCCTCTTTTTGTCCATTGCTAACCTTTCTTACGCTATTTTTGGCCATTTCTATCCCGTTTTAAGCCGGTTATGTCCATTCCTAACCCATTTTTTCCTCATCTCTAACCACTTTAAAGCCATTTTTGCCTCTTTCGAAACCATTTTTGCCCACTTTCAACCCCTTTTAAGCCTATTTTCTTCCCTTTCTAAGCCATTTTTTTCCCATTTCTCTCACCTTTTAAGCCGTTTTCGGATCTATCTAACCCGTTTTTACCCGCTTCTAACCCGTTTTTAGCCGGTTATTGCTATTTCTATACCATTTTAAGCCTTTTTTGTCCATTTCTAACCAATTTTTGCACAGCTCTAACCAGTTTTAAGCCGGGTTTGGCCATTTCCAAACCACTTTTGCACTTCTCTAATCCTTCTAAAGCCATTTTCCACTCCTTCTAAACCATTTTTTCTCGCTTTCACTCGTTTTTCAGCCATTCTTTTTTCCCTTTCTAACCCGTTTTTGCCCATTTCTCACCCGGTTTAAGCCATTTCGGGCTACTTCTAACCCTTTCTTTCCCCTCTTCTAACCCATTTTAACCCTTTTTTGGCTATTTCTAACCCCGTTTAAGTCAGTTTTGGCAATTTCTAGCCTGGCTTTGCGAACTTGGAACTCGGTTTAAGCCATTTTTGGCCATTTCTAACCCTCTTTTTGTCCACTGCTAACCTTTCTTACGCTATTTTTGGCCATTTCTATCCCGTTTTAAGCCGGTTATGTCCATTCCTAACCCATTTTTTCCTCATCTCTAACCCCTTTAAAGCCATTTTTGCCTCTTTCGAAACCATTTTTGCCCACTTTCAACCCCTTTTAAGCCTATTTTCTTCCCTTTGTAAGCCATTTTTTTCCCATTTCTCTCACCTTTTAAGCCGTTTTCGGATCTATCTAAACCGTTTTTTCCCGCTTCTAACCCGTTTTTAGCCGGATTTTGCTATTTCTATACCATTTTAAGCCTTTTTTGTCCATTTCTAACCAATTTTTGCACAGCTCTAACCAGTTTTAAGCCGGGTTTGGCCATTTCCAAACCACTTTTGCACTTCTCTAAACCTTCTAAAGCCATTTTCCACTCCTTCTAAACCATTTTTTCTCGCTTTCACTCGTTTTTCAGCCATTCTTTTTTCCCTTTCTAACCCGTTTTTGCCCATTTCTCACCCGGTTTAAGCCATTTCGGGCTACTTCTAACCCTTTCTTTCCCCTCTTCTAACCCATTTTAACCCTTTTTTGGCTATTTCTAACCCCGTTTAAGTCAGTTTTGGCAATTTCTAGCCTGGCTTTGCGAACTTGGAACTCGGTTTAAGCCATTTTTGGCCATTTCTAACCCTCTTTTTGTCCATTGCTAACCTTTCTTACGCTATTTTTGGCCATTTCTATCCCGTTTTAAGCCGGTTATGTCCATTCCTAACCCATTTTTTCCTCATCTCTAACCACTTTAAAGCCATTTTTGCCTCTTTCGAAACCATTTTTGCCCACTTTCAACCCCTTTTAAGCCTATTTTCTTCCCTTTCTAAGCCATTTTTTTCCCATTTCTCTCACCTTTTAAGCCGTTTTCGGATCTATCTAACCCGTTTTTACCCGCTTCTAACCCGTTTTTAGCCGGTTATTGCTATTTCTATACCATTTTAAGCCTTTTTTGTCCATTTCTAACCAATTTTTGCACAGCTCTAACCAGTTTTAAGCCGGGTTTGGCCATTTCCAAACCACTTTTGCACTTCTCTAATCCTTCTAAAGCCATTTTCCACTCCTTCTAAACCATTTTTTCTCGCTTTCACTCGTTTTTCAGCCATTCTTTTTTCCCTTTCTAAACCGTTTTTGCCCATTTCTCACCCGGTTTAAGCCATTTCGGGCTACTTCTAACCCTTTCTTTCCCCTCTTCTAACCCATTTTAACCCTTTTTTGGCTATTTCTAACCCCGTTTAAGTCAGTTTTGGCAATTTCTAGCCTGGCTTTGCGAACTTGGAACTCGGTTTAAGCCATTTTTGGCCATTTCTAACCCTCTTTTTGTCCACTGCTAACCTTTCTTACGCTATTTTTGGCCATTTCTATCCCGTTTTAAGCCGGTTATGTCCATTCCTAACCCATTTTTTCCTCATCTCTAACCCCTTTAAAGCCATTTTTGCCTCTTTCGAAACCATTTTTGCCCACTTTCAACCCCTTTTAAGCCTATTTTCTTCCCTTTCGAAGCCATTTTTCTCCCATTTCTCTCACCTTTTAAGCCGTTTTCGGATCTATCTAACCCGTTTTTACCCGCTTCTAACCCGTTTTTAGCCGGATTTTGCTATTTCTATACCATTTTAAGCCTTTTTTGTCCATTTCTAACCAATTTTTGCACAGCTCTAACCAGTTTTAAGCCGGGTTTGGCCATTTCCAAACCACTTTTGCACTTCTCTAATCCTTCTAAAGCCATTTTCCACTCCTTCTAAACCATTTTTTCTCGCTTTCATTCATTTGTAAGCCATTCTTTTTTCCCTTTCTAACCCGTTTTTGCCCATTTCTCACCCGGTTTAAGCCATTTCGGGCTACTTCTAACCCTTTCTTTCCCCTCTTCTAACCCATTTTAACCCTTTTTTGGCTATTTCTAACCCCGTTTAAGTCAGTTTTGGCAATTTCTAGCCTGGCTTTGCGAACTTGGAACTCGGTTTAAGCCATTTTTGGCCATTTCTAACCCTCTTTTTGTCCATTGCTAACCTTTCTTACGCTATTTTTGGCCATTTCTATCCCGTTTTAAGCCGGTTATGTCCATTCCTAACCCATTTTTTCCTCATCTCTAACCCCTTTAAAGCCATTTTTGACTCTTTCGAAACCATTTTTGCCCACTTTCAACCCCTTTTAAGCCTATTTTCTTCCCTTTCGAAGCCATTTTTTTCCCATTTCTCTCACCTTTTAAGCCGTTTTCGGATCTATCTAACCCGTTTTTACCCGCTTCTAACCCGTTTTTAGCCGGATTTTGCTATTTCTATACCATTTTAAGCCTTTTTTGTCCATTTCTAACCAATTTTTGCGCAGCTCTGCCTTTTTTCCCTTTCTAACCCATTTTTTCCCATTTCTCACCCGGTTTAAGCCATTTCGGGCAACTTCTAACCCTTTCTTTCCCCTCTTCTAACCCATTTTAACCCTTTTTTGGCTATTTCTAACCCCGTTTAAGTCAGTTTTGGCAATTTCTAGCCTGGCTTTGCGAACTTGGAACTCGGTTTAAGCCATTTTTGGCCATTTCTAACCCTCTTTTTGTCCATTGCTAACCTTTCTTACGCTATTTTTGGCCATTTCTATCCCGTTTTAAGCCGGTTATGTCCATTCCTAACCCATTTTTTCCTCATCTCTAACCCCTTTAAAGCCATTTTTGCCTCTTTCGAAACCATTTTTGCCCACTTTCAACCCCTTTTAAGCCTATTTTCTTCCCTTTCGAAGCCATTTTTTTCCCATTTCTCTCACCTTTTAAGCCGTTTTCGGATCTATCTAACCCGTTTTTACCCGCTTCTAACCCGTTTTTAGCCGGATTTTGCTATTTCTATACCATTTTAAGCCTTTTTTGTCCATTTCTAACCAATTTTTGCACAGCTCTAACCAGTTTTAAGCCGGGTTTGGCCATTTCCAAACCACTTTTGCACTTCTCTAAACCTTCTAAAGCCATTTTCCACTCCTTCTAAACCATTTTTTCTCGCTTTCACTCGTTTTTCAGCCATTCTTTTTTCCCTTTCTAACCCGTTTTTGCCCATTTCTCACCCGGTTTAAGCCATTTCGGGCTACTTCTAACCCTTTCTTTCCCCTCTTCTAACCCATTTTAACCCTTTTTTGGCTATTTCTAACCCCGTTTAAGTCAGTTTTGGCAATTTCTAGCCTGGCTTTGCGAACTTGGAACTCGGTTTAAGCCATTTTTGGCCATTTCTAACCCTCTTTTTGTCCATTGCTAACCTTTCTTACGCTATTTTTGGCCATTTCTATCCCGTTTTAAGCCGGTTATGTCCATTCCTAACCCATTTTTTCCTCATCTCTAACCCCTTTAAAGCCATTTTTGCCTCTTTCGAAACCATTTTTGCCCACTTTCAACCCCTTTTAAGCCTATTTTCTTCCCTTTCGAAGCCATTTTTTTCCCATTTCTCTCACCTTTTAAGCCGTTTTCGGATCTATCTAACCCGTTTTTACCCGCTTCTAACCCGTTTTTAGCCAGATTTTGCTATTTCTATACCATTTTAAGCCTTTTTTGTCCATTTCTAACCAATTTTTGCACAGCTCTAACCAGTTATAAGCCGGGTTTGGCCATTTCCAAACCACTTTTGCACTTCTCTAAACCTTCTAAAGCCATTTTCCACTCCTTCTAAACCATTTTTTCTCGCTTTCACTCGTTTTTCAGCCATTCTTTTTTCCCTTTCTAACCCGTTTTTGCCCATTTCTCACCCGGTTTAAGCCATTTCGGGCTACTTCTAACCCTTTCTTTCCCCTCTTCTAACCCATTTTAACCCTTTTTTGGCTATTTCTAACCCCGTTTAAGTCAGTTTTGGCAATTTCTAGCCTGGCTTTGCGAACTTGGAACTCGGTTTAAGCCATTTTTGGCCATTTCTAACCCTCTTTTTGTCCATTGCTAACCTTTCTTACGCTATTTTTGGCCATTTCTATCCCGTTTTAAGCCGGTTATGTCCATTCCTAACCCATTTTTTCCTCATCTCTAACCCCTTTAAAGCCATTTTTGCCTCTTTCGAAACCATTTTTGCCCACTTTCAACCCCTTTTAAGCCTATTTTCTTCCCTTTCGAAGCCATTTTTTTCCCATTTCTCTCACCTTTTAAGCCGTTTTCGGATCTATCTAACCCGTTTTTACCCGCTTCTAACCCGTTTTTAGCCGGATTTTGCTATTTCTATACCATTTTAAGCCTTTTTTGTCCATTTCTAACCAATTTTTGCACAGCTCTAACCAGTTTTAAGCCGGGTTTGGCCATTTCCAAACCACTTTTGCACTTCTCTAAACCTTCTAAAGCCATTTTCCACTCCTTCTAAACCATTTTTTCTCGCTTTCACTCGTTTTTCAGCCATTCTTTTTTCCCTTTCTAACCCGTTTTTGCCCATTTCTCACCCGGTTTAAGCCATTTCGGGCTACTTCTAACCCTTTCTTTCCCCTCTTCTAACCCATTTTAACCCTTTTTTGGCTATTTCTAACCCCGTTTAAGTCAGTTTTGGCAATTTCTAGCCTGGCTTTGCGAACTTGGAACTCGGTTTAAGCCATTTTTGGCCATTTCTAACCCTCTTTTTGTCCATTGCTAACCTTTCTTACGCTATTTTTGGCCATTTCTATCCCGTTTTAAGCCGGTTATGTCCATTCCTAACCCATTTTTTCCTCATCTCTAACCCCTTTAAAGCCATTTTTGACTCTTTCGAAACCATTTTTGCCCACTTTCAACCCCTTTTAAGCCTATTTTCTTCCCTTTCGAAGCCATTTTTTTCCCATTTCTCTCACCTTTTAAGCCGTTTTCGGATCTATCTAACCCGTTTTTACCCGCTTCTAACCCGTTTTTAGCCGGATTTTGCTATTTCTATACCATTTTAAGCCTTTTTTGTCCATTTCTAACCAATTTTTGCACAGCTCTAACCAGTTTTAAGCCGGGTTTGGCCATTTCCAAACCACTTTTGCACTTCTCTAATCCTTCTAAAGCCATTTTCCACTCTTTCTAAACCATTTTTTCTCGCTTTCACTCGTTTTTCAGCCATTCTTTTTTCCCTTTCTAACCCGTTTTTGCCCATTTCTCACCCGGTTTAAGCCATTTCGGGCTACTTCTAACCCTTTCTTTCCCCTCTTCTAACCCATTTTAACCCTTTTTTGGCTATTTCTAACCCCGTTTAAGTCAGTTTTGGCAATTTCTAGCCTGGCTTTGCGAACTTGGAACTCGGTTTAAGCCATTTTTGGCCATTTCTAACCCTCTTTTTGTCCATTGCTAACCTTTCTTACGCTATTTTTGGCCATTTCTATCCCGTTTTAAGCCGGTTATGTCCATTCCTAACCCATTTTTTCCTCATCTCTAACCACTTTAAAGCCATTTTTGCCTCTTTCGAAACCATTTTTGCCCACTTTCAACCCCTTTTAAGCCTATTTTCTTCCCTTTCTAAGCCATTTTTTTCCCATTTCTCTCACCTTTTAAGCCGTTTTCGGATCTATCTAACCCGTTTTTACCCGCTTCTAACCCGTTTTTAGCCGGTTATTGCTATTTCTATACCATTTTAAGCCTTTTTTGTCCATTTCTAACCAATTTTTGCACAGCTCTAACCAGTTTTAAGCCGGGTTTGGCCATTTCCAAACCACTTTTGCACTTCTCTAATCCTTCTAAAGCCATTTTCCACTCCTTCTAAACCATTTTTTCTCGCTTTCACTCGTTTTTCAGCCATTCTTTTTTCCCTTTCTAACCCGTTTTTGCCCATTTCTCACCCGGTTTAAGCCATTTCGGGCTACTTCTAACCCTTTCTTTCCCCTCTTCTAACCCATTTTAACCCTTTTTTGGCTATTTCTAACCCCGTTTAAGTCAGTTTTGGCAATTTCTAGCCTGGCTTTGCGAACTTGGAACTCGGTTTAAGCCATTTTTGGCCATTTCTAACCCTCTTTTTGTCCACTGCTAACCTTTCTTACGCTATTTTTGGCCATTTCTATCCCGTTTTAAGCCGGTTATGTCCATTCCTAACCCATTTTTTCCTCATCTCTAACCCCTTTAAAGCCATTTTTGCCTCTTTCGAAACCATTTTTGCCCACTTTCAACCCCTTTTAAGCCTATTTTCTTCCCTTTCGAAGCCATTTTTTTCCCATTTCTCTCACCTTTTAAGCCGTTTTCGGATCTATCTAACCCGTTTTTACCCGCTTCTAACCCGTTTTTAGCCGGATTTTGCTATTTCTATACCATTTTAAGCCTTTTTTGTCCATTTCTAACCAATTTTTGCACAGCTCTAACCAGTTTTAAGCCGGGTTTGGCCATTTCCAAACCACTTTTGCACTTCTCTAATCCTTCTAAAGCCATTTTCCACTCTTTCTAAACCATTTTTTCTCGCTTTCCCTCATTTTTAAGCCATTCTTTTTCCCTTTCTAACCCGTTTTTGCCCATTTCTCACCCTGTTTAAGCCATTTCCGGCTATTTCTAACCCTTTCTTTCCCCTCTTCTAACCCATTTTAACCCTTTTTTGGCTATTTCTAACCCCGTTTAAGTCAGTTTTGGCAATTTCTAGCCTGGCTTTGCGAACTTGGAACTCGGTTTAAGCCATTTTTGGCCATTTCTAACCCTCTTTTTGTCCATTGCTAACCTTTCTTACGCTATTTTTGGCCATTTCTATCCCGTTTTAAGCCGGTTATGTCCATTCCTAACCCATTTTTTCCTCATCTCTAACCCCTTTAAAGCCATTTTTGCCTCTTTCGAAACCATTTTTGCCCACTTTCAACCCCTTTTAAGCCTATTTTCTTCCCTTTCGAAGCCATTTTTTTCCCATTTCTCTCACCTTTTAAGCCGTTTTCGGATCTATCTAACCCGTTTTTACCCGCTTCTAACCCGTTTTTAGCCGGATTTTGCTATTTCTATACCATTTTAAGCCTTTTTTGTCCTTTTCTAACCAATTTTTGCACAGCTCTAACCAGTTTTAAGCCGGGTTTGGCCATTTCCAAACCACTTTTGCACTTCTCTAATCCTTCTAAAGCCATTTTCCACTCTTTCTAAACCATTTTTTCTCGCTTTCACTCGTTTTTCAGCCATTCTTTTTTCCCTTTCTAACCCGTTTTTGCCCATTTCTCACCCTGTTTAAGCCATTTCGGGCTACTTCTAACCCTTTCTTTCCCCTCTTCTAACCCATTTTAACCCTTTTTTGGCTATTTCTAACCCCGTTTAAGTCAGTTTTGGCAATTTCTAGCCTGGCTTTGCGAACTTGGAACTCGGTTTAAGCCATTTTTGGCCATTTCTAACCCTCTTTTTGTCCATTGCTAACCTTTCTTACGCTATTTTTGGCCATTTCTATCCCGTTTTAAGCCGGTTATGTCCATTCCTAACCCATTTTTTCCTCATCTCTAACCCCTTTAAAGCCATTTTTGCCTCTTTCGAAACCATTTTTGCCCACTTTCAACCCCTTTTAAGCCTATTTTCTTCCCTTTCGAAGCCATTTTTTTCCCATTTCTCTCACCTTTTAAGCCGTTTTCGGATCTATCTAACCCGGTTTTACCCGCTTCTAACCCGTTTTTAGCCGGATTTTGCTATTTCTATACCATTTTAAGCCTTTTTTGTCCATTTCTAACCAATTTTTGCACAGCTCTAACCAGTTTTAAGCCGGGTTTGACCATTTCCAAACCACTTTTGCACTTCTCTAATCCTTCTAAAGCCATTTTCCACTCTTTCTAAACCATTTTTTCTCGCTTTCACTCGTTTTTCAGCCATTCTTTTTTCCCTTTCTAACCCGTTTTTGCCCATTTCTCACCCGGGTTTAAGCCATTTCGGGCAACTTCTAACCCTTTCTTTCCCCTCTTCTAACCCATTTTAACCCTTTTTTGGCTATTTCTAACCCCGTTTAAGTCAGTTTTGGCAATTTCTAGCCTGGCTTGCGAACTTGGAACTCGGTTTAAGCCATTTTTGGCCATTTCTAACCCTCTTTTTGTCCATTGCTAACCTTTCTTACGCTATTTTTGGCCATTTCTATCCCGTTTTAAACCGGTTATGTCCATTCCTAACCCATTTTTTCCTCATCTCTAACCCTTTAAAGCCATTTTTGCCTCTTTCGAAACCATTTTTGCCCACTTTCAACCCCTTTTAAGCCTATTTTCTTCCCTTTCTAAGCCATTTTTTCCCAATTCTATCACCTTTTAAGCCGTTTTCGGATCTATCTAACCGGTTTTACCCGCTTCTAACCCGTTTTTAACCGGATTTTGCTATTTCTATACCATTTTAAGCCTTTTTTGTCCATTTCTAACCAATTTTTGAGCAGCTCTTCTTTTTTCCCTTTCTAACCCGTTTTTTCCCATTTCTCACCCGGTTTAAGCCATTTCCGGCTATTTCTAACCCTTTCTTTCCCCCTCTTCTAACCCATTTTAACCCTTTTTTGGCTATTTCTAACCCCGTTTAAGTCAGTTTTGGCAATTTCTAGCCTGGCTTTGCGAACTTGGAACTCGGTTTAAGCCATTTTTGGCCATTTCTAACCCTCTTTTTGTCCATTGCTAACCTTTCTTACGCTATTTTTGGCCATTTCTATCCCGTTTTAAGCCGGTTATGTCCATTCCTAACCCATTTTTTCCTCATCTCTAACCCCTTTAAAGCCATTTTTGCCTCTTTCGAAACCATTTTTGCCCACTTTCAACCCCTTTTAAGCCTATTTTCTTCCCTTCGAAGCCATTTTTTTCCCATTTCACTCACCTTTTAAGCCGTTTTCGGATCTATCTAACCCGTTTTACCCGCTTCTAACCCGTTTTTAGCCGGTTATTGCTATTTCTATACCATTTTAAGCCTTTTTTGTCCATTTCTAACCAATTTTTGCACAGCTCTAACCAGTTTTAAGCCGGGTTTGGCCATTTCCAAACCACTTTTGCACTTCTCTAATCCTTCTAAAGCCATTTTCCACTCTTCTAAACCATTTTTTCTCGCTTTCACTCGTTTTTCAGCCATTCTTTTTTCCCTTTCTAACCCGTTTTTGCCCATTTCTCACCCGGTTTAAGCCATTTCGGGTAACTTCTAACCCTTTCTTTCCCCTCTTCTAACCCATTTTAACCCTTTTTTGGCTATTTCTAACCCCGTTTAAGTCAATTTTGGCAATTTCTAGCCTGGCTTTGTGAACTTGGAACTCGGTTTAAGCCATTTTTGGCCATTTCTAACCCTCTTTTTGTCCATTGCTAACCTTTCTTACGCTATTTTTGGCCATTTCTATCCCGTTTTAAGCCGGTTATGTCCATTCCTAACCCATTTTTTCCTCATCTCTAACCCCTTTAAAGCCATTTTTGCCTCTTTCGAAACCATTTTTGCCCACTTTCAACCCCTTTTAAGCCTCTTTTCTTCCCTTTCTAAGCCATTTTTTTCCCATTTCTCTCACCTTTTAAGCCATTTTCGGATCTATCTAACCCGGTTTTACCCGCTTCTAACCCGTTTTTAACCGGATTTTGCTATTTCTATACCATTTTAAGCCTTTTTTGTCCATTTCTAACCAATTTTTGTGCAGCTCTGCCTTTTTTCCCTTTCTAACCCATTTTTTCCCATTTCTCACCCGGTTTAAGCCATTTCGGGCAACTTCTAACCCTTTCTTTCCCCTCTTCTAACCCATTTTAACCCTTTTTTGGCTATTTCTAACCCCGTTTAAGTCAGTTTTGGCAATTTCTAGCCTGGCTTTGCGAACTTGGAACTCGTTTAAGCCATTTTTGGCCATTTCTAACCCTCTTTTTGTCCATTGCTAACCTTTCTTACGCTATTTTTGGCCATTTCTATCCCGTTTTAAGCCGGTTATGTCCATTCCTAACCCATTTTTTCCTCATCTCTAACCCCTTTAAAGCCATTTTTGCCTCTTTCGAAACCATTTTTGCCCACTTTCAACCCCTTTTAAGCCTATTTTTCTTCCCTTTCGAAGCCATTTTTTTCCCATTTCTCTCACCTTTTAAGCCGTTTTCGGATCTATCTAACCCGTTTTTACCCGCTTCTAACCCGTTTTTAGCCGGATTTTGCTATTTCTATACCATTTTAAGCCTTTTTTGTCCATTTCTAACCAATTTTTGCACAGCTCTAACCAGTTTTAAGCCGGGTTTGGCCATTTCCAAACCACTTTTGCACTTCTCTAAACCTTCTAAAGCCATTTTCCACTCCTTCTAAACCATTTTTTCTCGCTTTCACTCGTTTTTCAGCCATTCTTTTTTCCCTTTCTAACCCGTTTTTGCCCATTTCTCACCCGGTTTAAGCCATTTCCGGCTATTTCTAACCCTTTCTTTCCCCTCTTCTAACCCATTTTAACCCTTTTTTGGCTATTTCTAACCCCGTTTAAGTCAGTTTTGGCAATTTCTAGCCTGGCTTTGCGAACTTGGAACTCGGTTTAAGCCATTTTTGGCCATTTCTAACCCTCTTTTTGTCCATTGCTAACCTTTCTTACGCTATTTTGGCCATTTCTATCCCGTTTTAAGCCAGTTATGTCCATTCCTATCCCATTTTTTCCTCATCTCTAACCCCTTTAAAGCCATTTTTGACTCTTTCGAAACCATTTTTGCCCACTTTCAACCCCTTTTAAGCCTATTTTCTTCCCTTTCTAAGCCATTTTTTTTCCCATTTCTCTCACCTTTTAAGCCGTTTTCGGATCTATCTAACCCGTTTTTACCCGCTTCTAACCCGTTTTTAGCCGGTTATTGCTATTTCTATACCATTTTAAGCCTTTTTTGTCCATTTCTAACCAATTTTTGCACAGCTCTAACCAGTTTTAAGCCGGGTTTGGCCATTTCCAAACCACTATTCAACTTCTCTAAACCTTCTAAAGCCATTTTTCACTCTTTCTAAACCATTTTTTTCTCGCTTTCATTCATTTGTAAGCCATTCTTTTTTCCCTTTCTAACCCGTTTTTGCCCATTTCTCACCCGGTTTAAGCCATTTCGGGCTACTTCTGACCCTTTCTTTCCCCTCTCTAACCCATTTTAACCCTTTTTTGGCTATTTCTAACCCCGTTTAAGTCAGTTTTGGCAATTTCTAGCCTGGCTTTGCGAACTTGGAACTCGGTTTAAGCCATTTTTGGCCATTTCTAACCCTCTTTTTGTCCATTGCTAACCTTTCTTACGCTATTTTTGGCCATTTCTATCCCGTTTTAAGCCGGTTATGTCCATTCCTAACCCATTTTTTCCTCATCTCTAACCCCTTTAAAGCCATTTTTGCCTCTTTCGAAACCATTTTTGCCCACTTTCAACCCCTTTTAAGCCTATTTTCTTCCCTTTCGAAGCCATTTTTTTCCCATTTCTCTCACCTTTTAAGCCGTTTTCGGATCTATCTAACCCGTTTTTACCCGCTTCTAACCCGTTTTTAGCCGGATTTTGCTATTTCTATACCATTTTAAGCCTTTTTTGTCCTTTTCTAACCAATTTTTGCACAGCTCTAACCAGTTTTAAGCCGGGTTTGGCCATTTCCAAACCACTTTGCACTTCTCTAATCCTTCTAAAGCCATTTTCCACTCTTTCTAAACCATTTTTTCTCGCTTTCACTCGTTTTTCAGCCATTCTTTTTTCCCTTTCTAACCCGTTTTTGCCCATTTCTCACCCGGTTTAAGCCATTTCGGGCTACTTCTAACCCTTTCTTTCCCCTCTTCTAACCCATTTTAACCCTTTTTTGGCTATTTCTAACCCCGTTTAAGTCAGTTTTGGCAATTTCTAGCCTGGCTTTGCGAACTTGGAACTCGGTTTAAGCCATTTTTGGCCATTTCTAACCCTCCTTTTGTCCATTGCTAACCTTTCTTACGCTATTTTTGGCCATTTCTATCCCGTTTTAAGCCGGTTATGTCCATTCCTAACCCATTTTTTCCTCATCTCTAACCCCTTTAAAGCCATTTTTGCCTCTTTCGAAACCATTTTTGCCCACTTTCAACCCCTTTTAAGCCTATTTTCTTCCCTTTCGAAGCCATTTTTTTCCCATTTCTCTCACCTTTTAAGCCGTTTTCGGATCTATCTAACCCGTTTTTACCCGCTTCTAACCCGTTTTTAGCCGGATTTTGCTATTTCTATACCATTTTAAGCCTTTTTTGTCCTTTTCTAACCAATTTTTGCACAGCTCTAACCAGTTTTAAGCCGGGTTTGGCCATTTCCAAACCACTTTTGCACTTCTCTAATCCTTCTAAAGCCATTTTCCACTCTTTCTAAACCATTTTTTCTCGCTTTCACTCGTTTTTCAGCCATTCTTTTTTCCCTTTCTAACCCGTTTTGCCCATTTCTCACCCGGTTTAAGCCATTTCGGGCTACTTCTAACCCTTTCTTTCCCCTCTTCTAACCCATTTTAACCTTTTTTGGCTATTTCTAACCCCGTTTAAGTCAGTTTTGGCAATTTCTAGCCTGGCTTTGCGAACTTGGAACTCGGTTTAAGCCATTTTTGGCCATTTCTAACCCTCTTTTTGTCCATTGCTAACCTTTCTTACGCTATTTTTGGCCATTTCTATCCCGTTTAAGCCGGTTATGTCCATTCCTAACCCATTTTTTCCTCATCTCTAACCCCTTTAAAGCCATTTTTTGCCTCTTTCGAACCATTTTTGCCCACTTTCAACCCCTTTTAAGCCTCTTTTCTTCCCTTTCTAAGCCATTTTTTCCCATTTCTCTCACCTTTTAAGCCGTTTTCGGATCTATCTAACCCGTTTTTACCCGCTTCTAACCCGTTTTTTCGCCGGATTTTGCTATTTCTATACCATTTTAAGCCTTTTTTGTCCATTTCTAACCAATTTTTGCACAGCTCTAACCAGTTTTAAGCCGGGTTTGACCATTTCCAAACCACTTTTGCACTTCTCTAATCCTTCTAAAGCCATTTTCCACTCTTTCTAAACCATTTTTTCTCGCTTTCACTCGTTTTTCAGCCATTCTTTTTTCCCTTTCTAACCCGTTTTGCCCATTTCTCACCCGGTTTAAGCCATTTCGGGCAACTTCTAACCCTTTCTTTCCCCTCTTCTAACCCATTTTAACCCTTTTTTGGCTATTTCTAACCCGTTTAAGTCAGTTTTGGCAATTTCTAGCCTGGCTTTGCGAACTTGGAACTCGGTTTAAGCCATTTTTGGCCATTTCTAACCCTCTTTTTGTCCATTGCTAACCTTTCTTACGCTATTTTTGGCCATTTCTATCCCGTTTTAAGCCGGTTATGTCCATTCCTAACCCATTTTTTCCTCATCTCTAACCCCTTTAAAGCCATTTTTGCCTCTTTCGAAACCATTTTTGCCCACTTTCAACCCCTTTTAAGCCTATTTTCTTCCCTTTCTAAGCCATTTTTTTCCCAATTCTATCACCTTTTAAGCCGTTTTCGGATCTATCTAACCCGGTTTTACCCGCTTCTAACCCGTTTTTAACCGGATTTTGCTATTTCTATACCATTTTAAGCCTTTTTTGTCCATTTCTAACCAATTTTGAGCAGCTCTTCTTTTTTCCCTTTCTAACCCGTTTTTTCCCATTTCTCACCCGGTTTAAGCCATTTTCGGCTATTTCTAACCCTTTCTTTCCCCTCTTCTAACCCATTTTAACCCTTTTTTGGCTATTTCTAACCCCGTTTAAGTCAGTTTTGGCAATTTCTAGCCTGGCTTTGCGAACTTGGAACTCGGTTTAAGCCATTTTTGGCCATTTCTAACCCTCTTTTTGTCCATTGCTAACCTTTCTTACGCTATTTTTGGCCATTTCTATCCCGTTTTAAGCCGGTTATGTCCATTCCTAACCCATTTTTTCCTCATCTCTAACCCCTTTAAAGCCATTTTTGCCTCTTTCGAAACCATTTTTGCCCACTTTCAACCCCTTTTAAGCCTATTTTCTTCCCTTTCGAAGCCATTTTTTTCCCATTTCACTCACCTTTTAAGCCATTTTCGGATCTATCTAACCCGTTTTTTACCCGCTTCTAACCCGTTTTTAGCCGGTTATTGCTATTTCTATACCATTTTAAGCCTTTTTTGTCCATTTCTAACCAATTTTTGCACAGCTCTAACCAGTTTTAAGCCGGGTTTGGCCATTTCCAAACCACTTTTGCACTTTCTCTAATCCTTCTAAAGCCATTTTCCACTCTTTCTAAACCATTTTTTCTCGCTTTCACTCGTTTTTCAGCCATTCTTTTTTCCCTTTCTAACCCGTTTTTGCCCATTCTCACCCGGTTTAAGCCATTTCGGGTAACTTCTAACCCTTTCTTTCCCCTCTTCTAACCCATTTTAAGCCTTTTTTGGCTATTTCTAACCCCGTTTAAGTCAATTTTGGCAATTTCTAGCCTGGCTTTGTGAACTTGGAACTCGGTTTAAGCCATTTTTGGCCATTTCTAACCCTCTTTTTGTCCATTGCTAACCTTTCTTACGCTATTTTTGGCCATTTCTATCCCGTTTTAAGCCGGTTATGTCCATTCCTAACCCATTTTTTCCTCATCTCTAACCCCTTTAAAGCCATTTTTGCCTCTTTCGAAACCATTTTTGCCCACTTTCAACCCCTTTTAAGCCTCTTTTCTTCCCTTTCTAAGCCATTTTTTTCCCATTTCTCTCACCTTTTAAGCCATTTTCGGATCTATCTAACCCGGTTTTACCCGCTTCTAACCCGTTTTTAACCGGATTTTGCTATTTCTATACCATTTTAAGCCTTTATTGTCCATTTCTAACCAATTTTGCGCAGCTCTGCCTTTTTTCCCTTTCTAACCCATTTTTTCCCATTTCTCACCCGGTTTAAGCCATTTCGGGCAACTTCTAACCCTTTCTTTCCCCTCTTCTAACCATTTTAACCCTTTTTTGGCTATTTCTAACCCCGTTTAAGTCAGTTTTGGCAATTTCTAGCCTGGCTTTGCGAACTTGGAACTCGGTTTAAGCCATTTTTGGCCATTTCTAACCCTCTTTTTGTCCATTGCTAACCTTTCTTACGCTAT
Source organism: Lathamus discolor (assembly GCF_037157495.1). NCBI lineage: Eukaryota > Metazoa > Chordata > Aves > Psittaciformes > Psittacidae > Lathamus > Lathamus discolor. The sequence continues at coordinate 6,288 of NW_027069259.1, read as the reverse complement.
TTTTGGCCATTTCTATCCCGTTTTAAGCCGGTTATGTCCATTCCTAACCCATTTTTTCCTCATCTCTAACCCCTTTAAAGCCATTTTTGCCTCTTTCGAAACCATTTTTGCCCACTTTCAACCCCTTTTAAGCCTATTTTCTTCCCTTTCTAAGCCATTTTTTTCCCAATTCTATCACCTTTTAAGCCGTTTCGGATCTATCTAACCCGGTTTTACCCGCTTCTAACCCGTTTTTAACCGGATTTTGCTATTTCTATACCATTTTAAAGCCTTTTTTGTCCATTTCTAACCAATTTTTGAGCAGCTCTTCTTTTTTCCCTTTCTAACCCGTTTTTTCCCATTTCTCACCCGGTTTAAGCCATTTTCGGCTATTTCTAACCCTTTCTTTCCCCTCTTCTAACCCATTTTAACCCTTTTTTGGCTATTTCTAACCCCGTTTAAGTCAGTTTTGGCAATTTCTAGCCTGGCTTTGCGAACTTGGAACTCGGTTTAAGCCATTTTTGGCCATTTCTAACCCTCTTTTTGTCCATTGCTAACCTTTCTTACGCTATTTTTGGCCATTTCTATCCCGTTTTAAGCCGGTTATGTCCATTCCTAACCCATTTTTTCCTCATCTCTAACCCCTTTAAAGCCATTTTTGCCTCTTTCGAAACCATTTTTGCCCACTTTCAACCCCTTTTAAGCCTATTTTCTTCCCTTTCGAAGCCATTTTTTTCCCATTTCACTCACCTTTTAAGCCATTTTCGGATCTATCTAACCCGTTTTTACCCGCTTCTAACCCGTTTTTTAGCCGGTTATTGCTATTTCTATACCATTTTAAGCCTTTTTTGTCCATTTCTAACCAATTTTTGCACAGCTCTAACCAGTTTTAAGCCGGGTTTGGCCATTTCCAAACCACTTTTGCACTTCTCTAATCCTTCTAAAGCCATTTTCCACTCTTTCTAAACCATTTTTTCTCGCTTTCACTCGTTTTTCAGCCATTCTTTTTTCCCTTTCTAACCCGTTTTTGCCCATTTCTCACCCGGTTTAAGCCATTTCGGGTAACTTCTAACCCTTTCTTTCCCCTCTTCTAACCCATTTTAAGCCTTTTTTGGCTATTTCTAACCCCGTTTAAGTCAATTTTGGCAATTTCTAGCCTGGCTTTGTGAACTTGGAACTCGGTTTAAGCCATTTTTGGCCATTTCTAACCCTCTTTTTGTCCATTGCTAACCTTTCTTACGCTATTTTTGGCCATTTCTATCCGTTTTAAGCCGGTTATGTCCATTCCTAACCCATTTTTTCCTCATCTCTAACCCCTTTAAAGCCATTTTTGCCTCTTTCGAAACCATTTTTGCCCACTTTCAACCCCTTTTAAGCCTCTTTTCTTCCCTTTCTAAGCCATTTTTTTCCCATTTCTCTCACCTTTTAAGCCATTTTCGGATCTATCTAACCCGGTTTTACCCGCTTCTAACCCGTTTTTAACCGGATTTTGCTATTTCTATACCATTTTAAGCCTTTTTTGTCCATTTTCTAACCAATTTTTTGCGCAGCTCTGCCTTTTTTTCCCTTTCTAACCCATTTTTTCCCATTTCTCACCCGGTTTAAGCCATTTCGGGCAACTTCTAACCCTTTCTTTCCCCTCTTCTAACCCATTTTAACCCTTTTTTGGCTATTTCTAACCCCGTTTAAGTCAGTTTTGGCAATTTCTAGCCTGGCTTTGCGAACTTGGAACTCGGTTTAAGCCATTTTTGGCCATTTCTAACCCTCTTTTTGTCCATTGCTAACCTTTCTTACGCTATTTTTGGCCATTTCTATCCCGTTTTAAGCCGGTTATGTCCATTCCTAACCCATTTTTTCCTCATCTCTAACCCCTTTAAAGCCATTTTTGCCTCTTTCGAAACCATTTTTGCCCACTTTCAACCCCTTTTAAGCCTATTTTTCTTCCTTTCGAAGCCATTTTTTTCCCATTTCTCTCACCTTTTAAGCCGTTTTCGGATCTATCTACCCGTTTTTACCCGCTTCTAACCCGTTTTTAGCCGGATTTTGCTATTTCTATACCATTTTAAGCCTTTTTTGTCCATTTCTAACCAATTTTTGCACAGCTCTAACCAGTTTTAAGCCGGGTTTGGCCATTTCCAAACCACTTTTGCACTTCTCTAAACCTTCTAAAGCCATTTTCCACTCCTTCTAAACCATTTTTTCTCGCTTTCACTCGTTTTTCAGCCATTCTTTTTTCCCTTTCTAACCCGTTTTTGCCCATTTCTCACCCGGTTTAAGCCATTTCGGGCTACTTCTAACCCTTTCTTTCCCCTCTTCTAACCCATTTTAACCCTTTTTTGGCTATTTCTAACCCCGTTTAAGTCAGTTTTGGCAATTTCTAGCCTGGCTTTGCGAACTTGGAACTCGGTTTAAGCCATTTTTGGCCATTTCTAACCCTCTTTTTGTCCATTGCTAACCTTTCTTACGCTATTTTTGGCCATTTCTATCCCGTTTTAAGCCGGTTATGTCCATTCCTAACCCATTTTTTCCTCATCTCTAACCCCTTTAAAGCCATTTTTGCCTCTTTCGAAACCATTTTTGCCCACTTTCAACCCCTTTTAAGCCTATTTTCTTCCCTTTCGAAGCCATTTTTTTCCCATTTCTCTCACCTTTTAAGCCGTTTTCGGATCTATCTAACCCGTTTTTACCCGCTTCTAACCCGTTTTTAGCCGGATTTTGCTATTTCTATACCATTTTAAGCCTTTTTTGTCCATTTCTAACCAATTTTTGCACAGCTCTAACCAGTTATAAGCCGGGTTGGCCATTTCCAAACCACTTTTGCACTTCTCTAAAACCTTCTAAAGCCATTTTCCACTCCTTCTAAACCATTTTTTCTCGCTTTCACTCGTTTTTCAGCCATTCTTTTTTCCCTTTCTAACCCGTTTTTGCCCATTTCTCACCCCGGTTTAAGCCATTTCGGGCTACTTCTAACCCTTTCTTTCCCCTCTTCTAACCCATTTTAACCCTTTTTTGGCTATTTCTAACCCCGTTAAGTCAGTTTTGGCAATTTCTAGCCTGGCTTTGCGAACTTGGAACTCGGTTAAGCCATTTTTGGCCATTTCTAACCCTCTTTTTGTCCATTGCTAACCTTTCTTACGCTATTTTTGGCCATTTCTATCCCGTTTTAAGCCGGTTATGTCCATTCCTAACCCATTTTTTCCTCATCTCTAACCCTTTAAAGCCATTTTTGCCTCTTTCGAAACCATTTTTGCCCACTTTCAACCCCTTTTAAGCCTATTTTCTTCCCTTTCGAAGCCATTTTTTTCCCATTTCTCTCACCTTTTAAGCCGTTTTCGGATCTATCTAACCCGTTTTTACCCCGCTTCTAACCCGTTTTTAGCCGGATTTTGCTATTTCTATACCATTTTAAGCCTTTTTTGTCCATTTCTAACCAATTTTTGCACAGCTCTAACCAGTTTTAAGCCGGGTTTGGCCATTTCCAAACCACTTTTGCACTTCTCTAAACCTTCTAAAGCCATTTTCCACTCCTTCTAAACCATTTTTTCTCGCTTTCACTCGTTTTTCAGCCATTCTTTTTTCCCTTTCTAACCCGTTTTTGCCCATTTCTCACCCGTTTAAGCCATTTCGGGCTACTTCTAACCCTTTCTTTCCCCTCTTCTAACCCATTTTAACCCTTTTTTGGCTATTTCTAACCCCGTTTAAGTCAGTTTTGGCAATTTCTAGCCTGGCTTTGCGAACTTGGAACTCGGTTTAAGCCATTTTGGCCATTTCTAACCCTCTTTTTGTCCATTGCTAACCTTTCTTACGCTATTTTTGGCCATTTCTATCCCGTTTTAAGCCGGTTATGTCCATTCCTAACCCATTTTTTCCTCATCTCTAACCCCTTTAAAGCCATTTTTGACTCTTTCGAAACCATTTTTGCCCACTTTCAACCCCTTTTAAGCCTATTTTCTTCCCTTTCGAAGCCATTTTTTTCCCATTTCTCTCACCTTTTAAGCCGTTTTCGGATCTATCTAACCCGTTTTACCCGCTTCTAACCCGTTTTTAGCCGGATTTTGCTATTCTATACCATTTTAAGCCTTTTTGTCCATTTCTAACCAATTTTTGCGCAGCTCTGCCTTTTTTCCTTTCTAACCCATTTTTTCCCATTTCTCACCCGGTTTAAGCCATTTCGGGCAACTTCTAACCCTTCTTTCCCCTCTTCTAACCCATTTTAACCCTTTTTTGGCTATTTCTAACCCCGTTTAAGTCAGTTTTGGCAATTTCTAGCCTGGCTTTGCGAACTTGGAACTCGGTTTAAGCCATTTTTGGCCATTTCTAACCCTCTTTTTGTCCATTGCTAACCTTCTTACGCTATTTTTGGCCATTTCTATCCCGTTTTAAGCCGGTTATGTCCATTCCTAACCCATTTTTTCCTCATCTCTAACCCCTTTAAAGCCATTTTTGCCTCTTTCGAAACCATTTTTGCCCACTTTCAACCCCTTTTAAGCCTATTTTCTTCCCTTTCGAAGCCATTTTTTTCCCATTTCTCTCACCTTTTAAGCCGTTTTCGGATCTATCTAACCCGTTTTTACCCGCTTCTAACCCGTTTTTAGCCGGATTTTGCTATTTCTATACCATTTTAAGCCTTTTTTGTCCATTTCTAACCATTTTTGCACAGCTCTAACCAGTTTTAAGCCGGGTTTGACCATTTCCAAACCACTTTTGCACTTCTCTAATCCTTCTAAAGCCATTTTCCACTCTTTCTAAACCATTTTTTCTCGCTTTCACTCGTTTTTCAGCCATTCTTTTTTCCCTTTCTAACCCGTTTTTGCCCATTTCTCACCCGGTTTAAGCCATTTCGGGCAACTTCTAACCCTTTCTTTCCCCTCTTCTAACCCATTTTAACCCTTTTTTGGCTATTTCTAACCCCGTTTAAGTCAGTTTTGGCAATTTCTAGCCTGGCTTTGCGAACTTGGAACTCGGTTTAAGCCATTTTTGGCCATTTCTAACCCTCTTTTTGTCCATTGCTAACCTTTCTTACGCTATTTTTGGCCATTTCTATCCCGTTTTAAGCCGGTTATGTCCATTCCTAACCCATTTTTTCCTCATCTCTAACCCCTTTAAAGCCATTTTTGCCTCTTTCGAAACCATTTTTGCCCACTTTCAACCCCTTTTAAGCCTATTTTCTTCCCTTTCTAAGCCATTTTTTTCCCAATTCTATCACCTTTTAAGCCGTTTTCGGATCTATCTAACCCGGTTTTACCCGCTTCTAACCCGTTTTTAACCGGATTTTGCTATTTCTATACCATTTTAAGCCTTTTTTGTCCATTTCTAACCAATTTTTGAGCAGCTCTTCTTTTTTCCCTTTCTAACCCCGTTTTTTCCCATTTCTCACCCGGTTTAAGCCATTTTCGGCTATTTCTAACCTTTCTTTCCCCTCTTCTAACCCATTTTAACCCTTTTTTGGCTATTTCTAACCCCGTTTAAGTCAGTTTTGGCAATTTCTAGCCTGGCTTTGCGAACTTGGAACTCGGTTTAAGCCATTTTTGGCCATTTCTAACCCTCTTTTTGTCCATTGCTAACCTTTCTTACGCTATTTTTGGCCATTTCTATCCCGTTTTAAGCCGGTTATGTCCATTCCTAACCCATTTTTTCCTCATCTCTAACCCCTTTAAAGCCATTTTTGCCTCTTTCGAAACCATTTTTGCCCACTTTCAACCCTTTTAAGCCCTATTTTCTTCCTTTCGAAGCCATTTTTTTCCCATTTCTCTCACCTTTTAAGCCGTTTTCGGATCTATCTAACCCGTTTTTACCCGCTTCTAACCGTTTTTAGCCGGATTTTGCTATTTCTATACCATTTTAAGCCTTTTTTGTCCATTTCTAACCAATTTTTGCGCAGCTCTGCCTTTTTTCCCTTTCTAACCCATTTTTTCCCATTTCTCACCCGGTTTAAGCCATTTCGGGCAACTTCTAACCCTTTCTTTCCCCTCTTCTAACCCATTTTAACCCTTTTTTGGCTATTTCTAACCCCGTTTAAGTCAGTTTTGGCAATTTCTAGCCTGGCTTTGCGAACTTGGAACTCGGTTTAAGCCATTTTTGGCCATTTCTAACCCTCTTTTTGTCCATTGCTAACCTTTCTTACGCTATTTTTGGCCATTTCTATCCCGTTTTAAGCCGGTTATGTCCATTCCTAACCCATTTTTTTCCTCATCTCTAACCCCTTTAAAGCCATTTTTGCCTCTTTCGAAACCATTTTTGCCCACTTTCAACCCCTTTTAAGCCTATTTTCTTCCCTTTCGAAGCCATTTTTTTCCATTTCTCTCACCA
>NW_027069258.1:0-70925 GCF_037157495.1 Lathamus discolor | reverse complement strand
TAGCACTTACGTTTGGACTCTGCTGAAACAGCAGAAGAGACAGTCCAGAAAGTTCCCACTGATCATCTTCAGAGCACAGTGAGCTTTGCAACGCTGAAACACACATTGCTGTCACTCCTCACTTCATCTCCTAATAGTCCCTTTGAATCCATGGTCTCTCGCGCCCTCTCTCGTTTGAACAGCAGCAGTGACAGGTGAACACGAGCTCTTGGCCTCTGCTCCCACAGCCGAAGAGCCAGGAGTGAAAGCTCCGGCTGTGCATCTTCAGCAATTAGTCAGCTTTGCAACTGTGACACATATATTGCTGTTGCTCCTCACTTTCCTACCTCAAAGTCCAATTGAATCCAAAATCTCTGGGCCCTTTCTCTGCTGGGCAGCAGCAGAGAGAGTAGAGCCGGAACGTTTTGTCCCTGCTAAAAGAGCAGAAGAGCCAGGACAAAATGTTCCTGCAGATCATCTTCAGCGCACAGCGAGCTTTGCAACTCTGCAACACGCATTGCTGTCACTCCTCCCTTTCCTGCCTGAAAGACCAACTGAATCCACCATCTCTGTGCCCGCTCTCTGCTGAGCAGCAACAGAGAGAGTAGAGCAGGAATGTTTAGACTGGACTAAAACAGCAGAAGCGCCTTGCAAAAAAGCTCCTGCTGATCATGTTTAGCACACAGTGAGCTTTAAACTGTGACACAATCATTGCTGCCACTCTTCACTCTTTCTCCTAAAAGTGCATTTGAATCCAACGTTTCTGGTGCGCTCTCTCGTTTCGAGAGGAGTTGTGACAGGGGAGGACGAGCGCTTGGACTCTAATCCCACAGCCGAAGGGCCAGCAGGGAAACTCCTGCTGGGCATCTTCAGCACACAGTGAGCTTTGCAACTCTGCAACACACATTGCTGTCACTCCTCCCTTTCCTGCCTGAAAGACCAATTGATTCCAACATCTCTGTGCCCGCTCTCTGCTGAGCAGCAACAGAAAGAGAGGAGCAGGAATGTTTAGACTGGGCTAAAACAGCTGAAGTGCCATGCCAAAAAGCTCCTGCTGATCACGTTTAGCACACAGTGAGCTTTAAACTGTGACACAAACATTGCTGCCACTCTTCACTCTTTCTCCTAAAAGTGCATTTGAATCCAACGTTTCTGGTGTGCTCTCTCGTTTCGAGAGGAGTTGTGACAGGGGAGGACGAGCGCTTGGACTCTAATCCCACAGCCGAAGGGCCAGCAGGGAAACTCCTGCTGGGCATCTTCAGCACACAGTGAGCTTTGCAACTCTGAAACACACATTGCTGACACCTCTCACTTTCCTACCTGAAAGTCCAATTGAATCCTACATCTCCTGTGCTTGCTCTTTGTGAGCAGTAGCAGAATATAGCACTTACGTTTGGACTCTGCTGAAACAGCAGAAGAGACAGTCCAGAAAGTTCCCACTGATCATGTTCAGCGCACAGTGAGCTTTGCAACTCTGAAACACACATTGCTGTCACTCCTCACTTCATCTCCTAAGAGTCCCTTTGAATCCATGGTCTCTCGCGCCCTCTCTCGTTTGAACAGCAGCAGTGACAGGTGAACACGAGCTCTTGGCCTCTGCTCCCACAGCCGAAGAGCCAGGAGTGAAAGCTCCGGCTGGGCATCTTCAGCAATTAGTCAGCTTTGCAACTGTGACGCATATATTGCTGTTGCTCCTCACTTTCCTACCTCAAAGTCCAAATGAATCCAAAATCTCTGGGCCCTTTCTCTGCTGGGCAGCAGCAGACAGAGTAGAGCCGGAACGTTTTGTCCCTGCTAAAAGAGCAGAAGAGCCAGGACAAAATGTTCCTGCAGATCATCTTCAGCGCACAGCGAGCTTTGCAACTCTGCAACACGCATTGCTGTCACTCCTCCCTTTCCTGCCTGAAAGACCAACTGAATCCACCATCTCTGTGCCCGCTCTCTGCTGAGCAGCAACAGAGAGAGTAGAGCAGGAATGTTTAGACTGGACTAAAACAGCAGAAGCGCCTTGCAAAAAAGCTCCTGCTGATCATGTTTAGCACACAGCGAGCTTTAAACTGTGACACAAACATTGCTGCCACTCTTCACTCTTTCTCCTAAAAGTGCATTTGAATCCAACGTTTCTGGTGCGCTCTCTCGTTTCAAGAGGAGTTGTGATAGGGGAGGACGAGCGCTTGGACTCTAATCCCACAGCCGAAGGGCCAGCAGGGAAACTCCTGCTGGGCATCTTCAGCACACAGTGAGCTTTGCAACTCTGCAACACACATTGCTGTCAGTCCTCCCTTTCCTGCCTGAAAGACCAATAGATTCCAACATCTCTGTACCCGCTCTCTGCTGAGCAGCAACAGAAAGAGCGGAGCAGGAATGTTTAGACTGGGCTAAAACAGCAGAAGTGCCATGCCAAAAAGCTCCTGCTGATCACGTTTAGCACACAGTGAGCTTTAAACTGTGACACAAACATTGCTGCCACTCTTCACTCTTTCTCCTAAAAGTGCATTTGAATCCAATGTTTCTGGTGCGCTCTCTCGTTTCGAGAGGAGTTGTGACAGGGGAGGACTAGCGCTTGGACTCTAATCCCACAGCCGAAGGGTCAGCAGGGAAACTCCTGATGGGCATCTTCAGCACACAGTGAGCTTTGCAACTCTGAAACACACATTGCTGTCACCTCTCACTTTCCTACCTGAAAGTCCAATTGAATCCTACATCTCCTGTGCTTGCTCTTTGTGAGCAGTAGCAGAATATAGCACTTACGTTTGGACTCTGCTGAAACAGCAGAAGAGACAGTCCAGAAAGTTCCCACTGGTCATCTTCAGAGCACAGCGATCTTTGCAACTCTGCAACAGACATTGCTGTCACTCCTCCCTTTCCTGCCTGAAAGACCAACTGAATCCACCATCTCTGTGCCCGCTCTCTGCTGAGCAGCAACAGAGAGAGTAGAGCAGGAATGTTGAGACTGTGCTAAAGCAGCAGAAGAGCCTTGCAAAAAAGCTCCTGCTGATCATGTTTAGCACACAGCGAGCTTTAAACTGTGACACAAACATTGCTGTCACTCCTCACTTTATCTCCTAAAAGTGCATTTGAATCCAACGTTTCTGGTGCGCTCTCTCGTTTCGAGAGGAGTTGTGACAGGGGAGGACGAGCGCTTGGACTCTAATCCCACAGCCGAAGGGCCAGCAGGGAAACTCCTGCTGGGCATCTTCAGCACACAGTGAGCTTTGCAACTCTGAAACACACATTGCTGTCACCTCTCACTTTCCTACCTCAAAGTCCAATTGAATCCTACATCTCCTGTGCTTGCTCTTTGTGAGCAGTAGCAGAATATAGCACTTACGTTTGGACTCTGCTGAAACAGCAGAAGAGACAGTCCAGAAAGTTCCCACTGATCATGTTCAGCGCACAGTGAGCTTTGCAACTCTGAAACACACATTGCTGTCACTCCTCACTTCATCTCCTAAGAGTCCCTTTGAATCCATGGTCTCTCGCGCCCTCTCTCGTTTGAACAGCAGCAGTGACAGGTGAACACGAGCTCTTGGCCTCTGCTCCCACAGCCGAAGAGCCAGGAGTGAAAGCTCCGGCTGGGCATCTTCAGCAATTAGTCAGCTTTGCAACTGTGACGCATATATTGCTGTTGCTCCTCACTTTCCTACCTCAAAGTCCAAATGAATCCAAAATCTCTGGGCCCTTTCTCTGCTGGGCAGCAGCAGACAGAGTAGAGCCGGAACGTTTTGTCCCTGCTAAAAGAGCAGAAGAGCCAGGACAAAATGTTCCTGCAGATCATCTTCAGCGCACAGCGAGCTTTGCAACTCTGCAACACGCATTGCTGTCACTCCTCCCTTTCCTGCCTGAAAGACCAACTGAATCCACCATCTCTGTGCCCGCTCTCTGCTGAGCAGCAACAGAGAGAGTAGAGCAGGAATGTTTAGACTGGACTAAAACAGCAGAAGCGCCTTGCAAAAAAGCTCCTGCTGATCATGTTTAGCACACAGCGAGCTTTAAACTGTGACACAAACATTGCTGCCACTCTTCACTCTTTCTCCTAAAAGTGCATTTGAATCCAACGTTTCTGGTGCGCTCTCTCGTTTCAAGAGGAGTTGTGATAGGGGAGGACGAGCGCTTGGACTCTAATCCCACAGCCGAAGGGCCAGCAGGGAAACTCCTGCTGGGCATCTTCAGCACACAGTGAGCTTTGCAACTCTGCAACACACATTGCTGTCACTCCTCCCTTTCCTGCCTGAAAGACCAATTGATTCCAACATCTCTGTGCCCGCTCTCTGCTGAGCAGCAACAGAAAGAGCGGAGCAGGAATGTTTAGACTGGGCTAAAACAGCAGAAGTGCCATGCCAAAAAGCTCCTGCTGATCACGTTTAGCACACAGTGAGCTTTAAACTGTGACACAAACATTGCTGCCACTCTTCACTCTTTCTCCTAAAAGTGCATTTGAATCCAATGTTTCTGGTGCGCTCTCTCGTTTCGAGAGGAGTTGTGACAGGGGAGGACGAGCGCTTGGACTCTAATCCCACAGCCGAAGGGCCAGCAGGGAAACTCCTGCTGGGCATCTTCAGCACACAGTGAGCTTTGCAACTCTGCAACACACATTGCTGTCACTCCTCCCTTTCCTGCCTGAAAGACCAATTGATTCCAACATCTCTGTGCCCGCTCTCTGCTGAGCAGCAACAGAAAGAGAGGAGCAGGAATGTTTAGACTGGGCTAAAACAGCAGAAGTGCCTTGCAAAAAAGCTCCTGCTGATCACGTTTAGCACACAGTGAGCTTTAAACTGTGACACAAACATTGCTGCCACTCTTCACTCTTTCTCCTAAAAGTGCATTTGAATCCAACGTTTCTGGTGCGCTCTCTCGTTTCGAGAGGAGTTGTGACAGGGGAGGACGAGCGCTTGGACTCTAATCCCACAGCCGAAGGGCCAGCAGGGAAACTCCTGCTGGGCATCTTCAGCACACAGTGAGCTTTGCAACTCTGAAACACACATTGCTGTCACCTCTCACTTTCCTACCTGAAAGTCCAATTGAATCCTACATCTCCTGTGCTTGCTCTTTGTGAGCAGTAGCAGAATATAGCACTTACGTTTGGACTCTGCTGAAACAGCAGAAGAGACAGTCCAGAAAGTTCCCACTGGTCATCTTCAGAGCACAGCGATCTTTGCAACTCTGCAACAGACATTGCTGTCACTCCTCCCTTTCCTGCCTGAAAGACCAACTGAATCCACCATCTCTGTGCCCGCTCTCTGCTGAGCAGCAACAGAGAGAGTAGAGCAGGAATGTTGAGACTGTGCTAAAGCAGCAGAAGAGCCTTGCAAAAAAGCTCCTGCTGATCATGTTTAGCACACAGCGAGCTTTAAACTGTGACACAAACATTGCTGTCACTCCTCACTTTATCTCCTAAAAGTGCATTTGAATCCAACGTTTCTGGTGCGCTCTCTCGTTTCGAGAGGAGTTGTGACAGGGGAGGACGAGCGCTTGGACTCTAATCCCACAGCCGAAGGGCCAGCAGGGATACTCCTGCTGGGCATCTTCAGCACACAGTGAGCTTTGCAACTCTGCAACACACATTGCTGTCACCTCTCACTTTCCTACCTCAAAGTCCAATTGAATCCTACATCTCCTGTGCTTGCTCTTTGTGAGCAGTAGCAGAATATAGCACTTACGTTTGGACTCTGCTGAAACAGCAGAAGAGACAGTCCAGAAAGTTCCCACTGATCATCTTCAGCGCACAGTGAGCTTTGCAACGCTGAAACACACATTGCTGTCACTCCTCACTTCATCTCCTAATAGTCCCTTTGAATCCATGGTCTCTCGCGCCCTCTCTCGTTTGAACAGCAGCAGTGACAGGTGAACACGAGCTCTTGGCCTCTGCTCCCACAGCCGAAGAGCCAGGAGTGAAAGCTCGGCTGTGCATCTTCAGCAATTAGTCAGCTTTGCAACTGTGACGCATATATTGCTGTTGCTCCTCACTTTCCTACCTCAAAGTCCAATTGAATCCAAAATCTCTGGGCCCTTTCTCTGCTGGGCAGCAGCAGACAGAGTAGAGCCGGAACGTTTTGTCCCTGCTAAAAGAGCAGAAGAGCCAGGACAAAATGTTCCTGCAGATCATCTTCAGCGCACAGCGAGCTTTGCAACTCTGCAACACGCATTGCTGTCACTCCTCCCTTTCCTGCCTGAAAGACCAACTGAATCCACCATCTCTGTGCCCGCTCTCTGCTGAGCAGCAACAGAGAGAGTAGAGCAGGAATGTTTAGACTGGACTAAAACAGCAGAAGCGCCTTGCAAAAAAGCTCCTGCTGATCATGTTTAACAAACAGTGAGCTTTAAACTGTGACACAATCATTGCTGCCACTCTTCACTCTTTCTCCTAAAAGTGCATTTGAATCCAACGTTTCTGGTGCGCTCTCTCGTTTCGAGAGGAGTTGTGACAGGGGAGGACGAGCGCTTGGACTCTAATCCCACAGCCGAAGGGCCAGCAGGGAAACTCCTGCTGGGCATCTTCAGCACACAGTGAGCTTTGCAACTCTGAAACACACATTGCTGTCAGTCCTCCCTTTCCTGCCTGAAAGACCAATTGATTCCAACATCTCTGTGCCCGCTCTCTGCTGAGCAGCAACAGAAAGAGAGGAGCAGGAATGTTTAGACTGGGCTAAAACAGCAGAAGTGCCTTGCAAAAAAGCTCCTGCTGATCACGTTTAGCACACAGTGAGCTTTAAACTGTGACACAAACATTGCTGCCACTCTTCAGTCTTTCTCCTAAAAGTGCATTTGAATCCAACGTTTCTGGTGCGCTCTCTCGTTTCGAGAGGAGTTGTGACAGGGGAGGACGAGCGCTTGGACTCTAATCCCACAGCCGAAGGGCCAGCAGGGAAACTCCTGCTGGGCATCTTCAGCACACAGTGAGCTTTGCAACTCTGAAACACACATTGCTGTCACCTCTCACTTTCCTACCTGAAAGTCCAATTGAATCCTACATCTCCTGTGCTTGCTCTTTGTGAGCAGTAGCAGAATATAGCACTTACGTTTGGACTCTGCTGAAACAGCAGAAGAGACAGTCCAGAAAGTTCCCACTGATCATCTTCAGCGCACAGTGAGCTTTGCAACTCTGAAACACACATTGCTGTCACTCCTCACTTCATCTCCTAATAGTCCCTTTGAATCCATGGTCTCTCGCGCCCTCTCTCGTTTGAACAGCAGCAGTGACAGGTGAACACGAGCTCTTGGCCTCTGCTCCCACAGCCGAAGAGCCAGGAGTGAAAGCTCGGCTGTGCATCTTCAGCAATTAGTCAGCTTTGCAACTGTGACACATATATTGCGGTTGCTCCTCACTTTCCTACCTCAAAGTGCAATTGAATCCAAAATCTCTGGGCCCTTTCTCTGCTGGGGAGCAGCAGAGAGAGTAGAGCAGGAACGTTTTGTCCCAGCTAAAAGAGCAGAAGAGCCAGGACAAAATGTTCCTGCAGATCATCTTCAGCGCACAGCGAGCTTTGCAACTCTGCAACACGCATTGCTGTCACTCCTCCCTTTCCTGCCTGAAAGACCAACTGAATCCACCATCTCTGTGCCCGCTCTCTGCTGAGCAGCAACAGAGAGAGTAGAGCAGGAATGTTTAGACTGGACTAAAACAGCAGAAGCGCCTTGCAAAAAAGCTCCTGCTGATCATGTTTAGCACACAGTGAGCTTTAAACTGTGACACAATCATTGCTGCCACTCTTCACTCTTTCTCCTAAAAGTGCATTTGAATCCAACGTTTCTGGTGCGCTCTCTCGTTTCGAGAGGAGTTGTGACAGGGGAGGACGAGCGCTTGGACTCTAATCCCACAGCCGAAGGGCCAGCAGGGAAACTCCTGCTGGGCATCTTCAGCACACAGTGAGCTTTGCAACTCTGCAACACACATTGCTGTCACTCCTCCCTTTCCTGCCTGAAAGACCAATTGATTCCAACATCTCTGTGCCCGCTCTCTGCTGAGCAGCAACAGAAGGAGAGGAGCAGGAATGTTTAGACTGGGCAAAAACAGCAGAAGTGCCTTGCAAAAAAGCTCCTGCTGATCATGTTTAGCACACAGTGAGCTTTAAACTGTGACACAAACATTGCTGCCACTCTTCACTCTTTCTCCTAAAAGTGCATTTGAATCCAACGTTTCTGGTGCGCTCTCTCGTTTCGAGAGGAGTTGTGACAGGGGAGGACGAGCGCTTGGACTCTAATCCCACAGCCGAAGGGCCAGCAGGGAAACTCCTGCTGGGCATCTTCAGCACACAGTGAGCTTTGCAACTCTGAAACACACATTGCTGTCACTCCTCACTTCATCTCCTAAGAGTCCCTTTGAATCCATGGTCTCTCGCGCCCTCTCTCGTTTGAACAGCAGCAGTGACAGGTGAACACGAGCTCTTGGCCTCTGCTCCCACAGCCGAAGAGCCAGGAGTGAAAGCTCCGGCTGGGCATCTTCAGCAATTAGTCAGCTTTGCAACTGTGACGCATATATTGCTGTTGCTCCTCACTTTCCTACCTCAAAGTCCAATTGAATCCAAAATCTCAGGGCCCTTTCTCTGCTGGGCAGCAGCAGAGAGAGTAGAGCCGGAACGTTTTGTCCCTGCTAAAAGAGCAGAAGAGCCAGGACAAAATGTTCCTGCAGATCATCTTCAGCGCACAGCGAGCTTTGCAACTCTGCAACACGCATTGCTGTCACTCCTCCCTTTCCTGCCTGAAAGACCAACTGAATCCACCATCTCTGTGCCCGCTCTCTGCTGAGCAGCAACAGAGAGAGTAGAGCAGGAATGTTTAGACTGGACTAAAACAGCAGAAGCGCCTTGCAAAAAAGCTCCTGCTGATCATGTTTAGCACAGAGCGAGCTTTAAACTGTGACACAAACATTGCTGCCACTCTTCACTCTTTCTCCTAAAAGTGCATTTGAATCCAACGTTTCTGGTGCGCTCTCTCGTTTCAAGAGGAGTTGTGATAGGGGAGGACGAGCGCTTGGACTCTAATCCCACAGCCGAAGGGCCAGCAGGGAAACTCCTGCTGGGCATCTTCAGCACACAGTGAGCTTTGCAACTCTGAAACACACATTGCTGTCACCTCTCACTTTCCTACCTGAAAGTCCAATTGAATCCTACATCTCCTGTGCTTGCTCTTTGTGAGCAGTAGCAGAATATAGCACTTACGTTTGGACTCTGCTGAAACAGCAGAAGAGACAGTCCAGAAAGTTCCCACTGATCATCTTCAGCGCACAGTGAGCTTTGCAACTCTGAAACACACATTGCTGTCACTCCTCACTTCATCTCCTAATAGTCCCTTTGAATCCATGGTCTCTCGCGCCCTCTCTCGTTTGAACAGCAGCAGTGACAGGTGAACACGAGCTCTTGGCCTCTGCTCCCACAGCCGAAGAGCCAGGAGTGAAAGCTCGGCTGTGCATCTTCAGCAATTAGTCAGCTTTGCAACTGTGACACATATATTGCGGTTGCTCCTCACTTTCCTACCTCAAAGTGCAATTGAATCCAAAATCTCTGGGCCCTTTCTCTGCTGGGGAGCAGCAGAGAGAGTAGAGCAGGAACGTTTTGTCCCAGCTAAAAGAGCAGAAGAGCCAGGACAAAATGTTCCTGCAGATCATCTTCAGCGCACAGCGAGCTTTGCAACTCTGCAACACGCATTGCTGTCACTCCTCCCTTTCCTGCCTGAAAGACCAACTGAATCCACCATCTCTGTGCCCGCTCTCTGCTGAGCAGCAACAGAGAGAGTAGAGCAGGAATGTTTAGACTGGACTAAAACAGCAGAAGCGCCTTGCAAAAAAGCTCCTGCTGATCATGTTTAGCACACAGTGAGCTTTAAACTGTGACACAATCATTGCTGCCACTCTTCACTCTTTCTCCTAAAAGTGCATTTGAATCCAACGTTTCTGGTGCGCTCTCTCGTTTCGAGAGGAGTTGTGACAGGGGAGGACGAGCGCTTGGACTCTAATCCCACAGCCGAAGGGCCAGCAGGGAAACTCCTGCTGGGCATCTTCAGCACACAGTGAGCTTTGCAACTCTGCAACACACATTGCTGTCACTCCTCCCTTTCCTGCCTGAAAGACCAATTGATTCCAACATCTCTGTGCCCGCTCTCTGCTGAGCAGCAACAGAAGGAGAGGAGCAGGAATGTTTAGACTGGGCAAAAACAGCAGAAGTGCCTTGCAAAAAAGCTCCTGCTGATCATGTTTAGCACACAGTGAGCTTTAAACTGTGACACAAACATTGCTGCCACTCTTCACTCTTTCTCCTAAAAGTGCATTTGAATCCAACGTTTCTGGTGCGCTCTCTCGTTTCGAGAGGAGTTGTGACAGGGGAGGACGAGCGCTTGGACTCTAATCCCACAGCCGAAGGGCCAGCAGGGAAACTCCTGCTGGGCATCTTCAGCACACAGTGAGCTTTGCAACTCTGAAACACACATTGCTGTCACCTCTCACTTTCCTACCTCAAAGTCCAATTGAATCCTACATCTCCTGTGCTTGCTCTTTGTGAGCAGTAGCAGAATATAGCACTTACGTTTGGACTCTGCTGAAACAGCAGAAGAGACAGTCCAGAAAGTTCCCACTGATCATGTTCAGCGCACAGTGAGCTTTGCAACGCTGAAACACACATTGCTGTCACTCCTCACTTCATCTCCTAAGAGTCCCTTTGAATCCATGGTCTCTCGCGCCCTCTCTCGTTTGAACAGCAGCAGTGACAGGTGAACACGAGCTCTTGGCCTCTGCTCCCACAGCCGAAGAGCCAGGAGTGAAAGCTCCGGCTGGGCATCTTCAGCAATTAGTCAGCTTTGCAACTGTGACGCATATATTGCTGTTGCTCCTCACTTTCCTACCTCAAAGTCCAATTGAATCCAAAATCTCAGGGCCCTTTCTCTGCTGGGCAGCAGCAGAGAGAGTAGAGCCGGAACGTTTTGTCCCTGCTAAAAGAGCAGAAGAGCCAGGACAAAATGTTCCTGCAGATCATCTTCAGCGCACAGCGAGCTTTGCAACTCTGCAACACGCATTGCTGTCACTCCTCCCTTTCCTGCCTGAAAGACCAACTGAATCCACCATCTCTGTGCCCGCTCTCTGCTGAGCAGCAACAGAGAGAGTAGAGCAGGAATGTTTAGACTGGACTAAAACAGCAGAAGCGCCTTGCAAAAAAGCTCCTGCTGATCATGTTTAGCACAGAGCGAGCTTTAAACTGTGACACAAACATTGCTGCCACTCTTCACTCTTTCTCCTAAAAGTGCATTTGAATCCAACGTTTCTGGTGCGCTCTCTCGTTTCAAGAGGAGTTGTGATAGGGGAGGACGAGCGCTTGGACTCTAATCCCACAGCCGAAGGGCCAGCAGGGAAACTCCTGCTGGGCATCTTCAGCACACAGTGAGCTTTGCAACTCTGAAACACACATTGCTGTCACCTCTCACTTTCCTACCTGAAAGTCCAATTGAATCCTACATCTCCTGTGCTTGCTCTTTGTGAGCAGTAGCAGAATATAGCACTTACGTTTGGACTCTGCTGAAACAGCAGAAGAGACAGTCCAGAAAGTTCCCACTGATCATCTTCAGCGCACAGTGAGCTTTGCAACGCTGAAACACACATTGCTGTCACTCCTCACTTCATCTCCTAAGAGTCCCTTTGAATCCATGGTCTCTCGCGCCCTCTCTCGTTTGAACAGCAGCAGTGACAGGTGAACACGAGCTCTTGGCCTCTGCTCCCACAGCCGAAGAGCCAGGAGTGAAAGCTCGGCTGTGCATCTTCAGCAATTAGTCAGCTTTGCAACTGTGACACATATATTGCTGTTGCTCCTCACTTTCCTACCTCAAAGTCCAATTGAATCCAAAATCTCTGGGCCCTTTCTCTGCTGGGCAGCAGCAGAGAGAGTAGAGCCGGAACGTTTTGTCCCTGCTAAAAGAGCAGAAGAGCCAGGACAAAATGTTCCTGCAGATCATCTTCAGCGCACAGCGAGCTTTGCAACTCTGCAACACGCATTGCTGTCACTCCTCCCTTTCCTGCCTGAAAGACCAACTGAATCCACCATCTCTGTGCCCGCTCTCTGCTGAGCAGCAACAGAGAGAGTAGAGCAGGAATGTTTAGACTGGACTAAAACAGCAGAAGCGCCTTGCAAAAAAGCTCCTGCTGATCATGTTTAGCACAGAGCGAGCTTTAAACTGTGACACAAACATTGCTGCCACTCTTCACTCTTTCTCCTAAAAGTGCATTTGAATCCAACGTTTCTGGTGCGCTCTCTCGTTTCAAGAGGAGTTGTGATAGGGGAGGACGAGCGCTTGGACTCTAATCCCACAGCCGAAGGGCCAGCAGGGAAACTCCTGCTGGGCATCTTCAGCACACAGTGAGCTTTGCAACTCTGAAACACACATTGCTGTCACCTCTCACTTTCCTACCTGAAAGTCCAATTGAATCCTACATCTCCTGTGCTTGCTCTTTGTGAGCAGTAGCAGAATATAGCACTTACGTTTGGACTCTGCTGAAACAGCAGAAGAGACAGTCCAGAAAGTTCCCACTGATCATCTTCAGCGCACAGTGAGCTTTGCAACTCTGAAACACACATTGCTGTCACTCCTCACTTCATCTCCTAATAGTCCCTTTGAATCCATGGTCTCTCGCGCCCTCTCTCGTTTGAACAGCAGCAGTGACAGGTGAACACGAGCTCTTGGCCTCTGCTCCCACAGCCGAAGAGCCAGGAGTGAAAGCTCGGCTGTGCATCTTCAGCAATTAGTCAGCTTTGCAACTGTGACACATATATTGCGGTTGCTCCTCACTTTCCTACCTCAAAGTGCAATTGAATCCAAAATCTCTGGGCCCTTTCTCTGCTGGGGAGCAGCAGAGAGAGTAGAGCAGGAACGTTTTGTCCCAGCTAAAAGAGCAGAAGAGCCAGGACAAAATGTTCCTGCAGATCATCTTCAGCGCACAGCGAGCTTTGCAACTCTGCAACACGCATTGCTGTCACTCCTCCCTTTCCTGCCTGAAAGACCAACTGAATCCACCATCTCTGTGCCCGCTCTCTGCTGAGCAGCAACAGAGAGAGTAGAGCAGGAATGTTTAGACTGGACTAAAACAGCAGAAGCGCCTTGCAAAAAAGCTCCTGCTGATCATGTTTAGCACACAGTGAGCTTTAAACTGTGACACAATCATTGCTGCCACTCTTCACTCTTTCTCCTAAAAGTGCATTTGAATCCAACGTTTCTGGTGCGCTCTCTCGTTTCGAGAGGAGTTGTGACAGGGGAGGACGAGCGCTTGGACTCTAATCCCACAGCCGAAGGGCCAGCAGGGAAACTCCTGCTGGGCATCTTCAGCACACAGTGAGCTTTGCAACTCTGCAACACACATTGCTGTCACTCCTCCCTTTCCTGCCTGAAAGACCAATTGATTCCAACATCTCTGTGCCCGCTCTCTGCTGAGCAGCAACAGAAGGAGAGGAGCAGGAATGTTTAGACTGGGCAAAACCAGCAGAAGTGCCTTGCAAAAAAGCTCCTGCTGATCATGTTTAGCACACAGTGAGCTTTAAACTGTGACACAAACATTGCTGCCACTCTTCACTCTTTCTCCTAAAAGTGCATTTGAATCCAACGTTTCTGGTGCGCTCTCTCGTTTCGAGAGGAGTTGTGACAGGGGAGGACGAGCGCTTGGACTCTAATCCCACAGCCGAAGGGCCAGCAGGGAAACTCCTGCTGGGCATCTTCAGCACACAGTGAGCTTTGCAACTCTGAAACACACATTGCTGTCACCTCTCACTTTCCTACCTCAAAGTCCAATTGAATCCTACATCTCCTGTGCTTGCTCTTTGTGAGCAGTAGCAGAATATAGCACTTACGTTTGGACTCTGCTGAAACAGCAGAAGAGACAGTCCAGAAAGTTCCCACTGATCATGTTCAGCGCACAGTGAGCTTTGCAACTCTGAAACACACATTGCTGTCACTCCTCACTTCATCTCCTAAGAGTCCCTTTGAATCCATGGTCTCTCGCGCCCTCTCTCGTTTGAACAGCAGCAGTGACAGGTGAACACGAGCTCTTGGCCTCTGCTCCCACAGCCGAAGAGCCAGGAGTGAAAGCTCCGGCTGGGCATCTTCAGCAATTAGTCAGCTTTGCAACTGTGACGCATATATTGCTGTTGCTCCTCACTTTCCTACCTCAAAGTCCAATTGAATCCAAAATCTCAGGGCCCTTTCTCTGCTGGGCAGCAGCAGAGAGAGTAGAGCCGGAACGTTTTGTCCCTGCTAAAAGAGCAGAAGAGCCAGGACAAAATGTTCCTGCAGATCATCTTCAGCGCACAGCGAGCTTTGCAACTCTGCAACACGCATTGCTGTCACTCCTCCCTTTCCTGCCTGAAAGACCAACTGAATCCACCATCTCTGTGCCCGCTCTCTGCTGAGCAGCAACAGAGAGAGTAGAGCAGGAATGTTTAGACTGGACTAAAACAGCAGAAGCGCCTTGCAAAAAAGCTCCTGCTGATCATGTTTAGCACAGAGCGAGCTTTAAACTGTGACACAAACATTGCTGCCACTCTTCACTCTTTCTCCTAAAAGTGCATTTGAATCCAACGTTTCTGGTGCGCTCTCTCGTTTCAAGAGGAGTTGTGATAGGGGAGGACGAGCGCTTGGACTCTAATCCCACAGCCGAAGGGCCAGCAGGGAAACTCCTGCTGGGCATCTTCAGCACACAGTGAGCTTTGCAACTCTGAAACACACATTGCTGTCACCTCTCACTTTCCTACCTGAAAGTCCAATTGAATCCTACATCTCCTGTGCTTGCTCTTTGTGAGCAGTAGCAGAATATAGCACTTACGTTTGGACTCTGCTGAAACAGCAGAAGAGACAGTCCAGAAAGTTCCCACTGATCATCTTCAGCGCACAGTGAGCTTTGCAACGCTGAAACACACATTGCTGTCACTCCTCACTTCATCTCCTAAGAGTCCCTTTGAATCCATGGTCTCTCGCGCCCTCTCTCGTTTGAACAGCAGCAGTGACAGGTGAACACGAGCTCTTGGCCTCTGCTCCCACAGCCGAAGAGCCAGGAGTGAAAGCTCGGCTGTGCATCTTCAGCAATTAGTCAGCTTTGCAACTGTGACACATATATTGCTGTTGCTCCTCACTTTCCTACCTCAAAGTCCAATTGAATCCAAAATCTCTGGGCCCTTTCTCTGCTGGGCAGCAGCAGAGAGAGTAGAGCCGGAACGTTTTGTCCCTGCTAAAAGAGCAGAAGAGCCAGGACAAAATGTTCCTGCAGATCATCTTCAGCGCACAGCGAGCTTTGCAACTCTGCAACACGCATTGCTGTCACTCCTCCCTTTCCTGCCTGAAAGACCAACTGAATCCACCATCTCTGTGCCCGCTCTCTGCTGAGCAGCAACAGAGAGAGTAGAGCAGGAATGTTTAGACTGGACTAAAACAGCAGAAGCGCCTTGCAAAAAAGCTCCTGCTGATCATGTTTAACAAACAGTGAGCTTTAAACTCTGACGCAATCATTGCTGCCACTCTTCACTCTTTCTCCTAAAAGTGCATTTGAATCCAACGTTTCTGGTGCGCTCTATCGTTTCGAGAGGAGTTGTGACAGGGGAGGACGAGCGCTTGGACTCTAATCCCACAGCCGAAGGGCCAGCAGGGAAACTCCTGCTGGGCATCTTCAGCACACAGTGAGCTTTGCAACTCTGAAACACACATTGCTGTCACTCCTCCCTTTCCTGCCTGAAAGACCAATTGATTCCAACATCTCTGTGCCCGCTCTCTGCTGAGCAGCAACAGAAAGAGCGGAGCAGGAATGTTTAGACTGGGCTAAAACAGCAGAAGTGCCATGCCAAAAAGCTCCTGCTGATCACGTTTAGCACACAGTGAGCTTTAAACAGTGACACAAACATTGCTGCCACTCTTCACTCTTTCTCCTAAAAGTGCATTTGAATCCAATGTTTCTGGTGCGCTCTCTCGTTTCGAGAGGAGTTGTGACAGGGGAGGACTAGCGCTTGGACTCTAATCCCACAGCCGAAGGGCCAGCAGGGAAACTCCTGATGGGCATCTTCAGCACACAGTGAGCTTTGCAACTCTGAAACACACATTGCTGTCACCTCTCACTTTCCTACCTGAAAGTCCAATTGAATCCTACATCTCCTGTGCTTGCTCTTTGTGAGCAGTAGCAGAATATAGCACTTACGTTTGGACTCTGCTGAAACAGCAGAAGAGACAGTCCAGAAAGTTCCCACTGGTCATCTTCAGAGCACAGCGATCTTTGCAACTCTGCAACAGACATTGCTGTCACTCCTCCCTTTCCTGCCTGAAAGACCAACTGAATCCACCATCTCTGTGCCCGCTCTCTGCTGAGCAGCAACAGAGAGAGTAGAGCAGGAATGTTGAGACTGTGCTAAAGCAGCAGAAGAGCCTTGCAAAAAAGCTCCTGCTGATCATGTTTAGCACACAGCGAGCTTAAAACTGTGACACAAACATTGCTGTCACTCCTCACTTTATCTCCTAAAAGTGCATTTGAATCCAACGTTTCTGGTGCGCTCTCTCGTTTCGAGAGGAGTTGTGACAGGGGAGGACGAGCGCTTGGACTCTAATCCCACAGCCGAAGGGCCAGCAGGGATACTCCTGCTGGGCATCTTCAGCACACAGTGAGCTTTGCAACTCTGCAACACACATTGCTGTCACCTCTCACTTTCCTACCTCAAAGTCCAATTGAATCCTACATCTCCTGTGCTTGCTCTTTGTGAGCAGTAGCAGAATATAGCACTTACGTTTGGACTCTGCTGAAACAGCAGAAGAGACAGTCCAGAAAGTTCCCACTGATCATCTTCAGAGCACAGTGAGCTTTGCAACGCTGAAACACACATTGCTGTCACTCCTCACTTCATCTCCTAAGAGTCCCTTTGAATCCATGATCTCTCGCGCCCTCTCTCGTTTGAACAGCAGCAGTGACAGGTGAACACGAGCTCTTGGCCTCTGCTCCCACAGCCGAAGAGCCAGGAGTGAAAGCTCGGCTGTGCATCTTCAGCAATTAGTCAGCTTTGCAACTGTGACACATATATTGCTGTTGCTCCTCACTTTCCTACCTCAAAGTCCAATTGAATCCAAAATCTCTGGGCCCTTTCTCTGCTGGGCAGCAGCAGAGAGAGTAGAGCCGGAACGTTTTGTCCCTGCTAAAAGAGCAGAAGAGCCAGGACAAAATGTTCCTGCAGATCATCTTCAGCGCACAGCGAGCTTTGCAACTCTGCAACACGCATTGCTGTCACTCCTCCCTTTCCTGCCTGAAAGACCAACTGAATCCACCATCTCTGTGCCCGCTCTCTGCTGAGCAGCAACAGAGAGAGTAGAGCAGGAATGTTTAGAATGGACTAAAACAGCAGAAGCGCCTTGCAAAAAAGCTCCTGCTGATCATGTTTAGCACACAGTGAGCTTTAAACTGTGACACAAACATTGCTGTCACTCTTCACTCTTTCTCCTAAAAGTGCATTTGAATCCAACGTTTCTGGTGCGCTCTCTCGTTTCGAGAGGAGTTGTGACAGGGGAGGACGAGCGCTTGGACTCTAATCCCACAGCCGAAGGGCCAGCAGGGAAACTCCTGCTGGGCATCTTCAGCACACAGTGAGCTTTGCAACTCTGAAACACACATTGCTGTCACCTCTCACTTTCCTACCTGAAAGTCCAATTGAATCCTACATCTCCTGTGCTTGCTCTTTGTGAGCAGTAGCAGAATATAGCACTTACGTTTGGACTCTGCTGAAACAGCAGAAGAGACAGTCCAGAAAGTTCCCACTGGTCATCTTCAGAGCACAGCGATCTTTGCAACTCTGCAACAGACTTTGCTGTCACTCCTCCCTTTCCTGCCTGAAAGACCAACTGAATCCACCATCTCTGTGCCCGCTCTCTGCTGAGCAGCAACAGAGAGAGTAGAGCAGGAATGTTGAGACTGTGCTAAAGCAGCAGAAGAGCCTTGCAAAAAAGCTCCTGCTGATCATGTTTAGCACACAGCGAGCTTTAAACTGTGACACAAACATTGCTGTCACTCCTCACTTTATCTCCTAAAAGTGCATTTGAATCCAACGTTTCTGGTGCGCTCTCTCGTTTCGAGAGGAGTTGTGACAGGGGAGGACGAGCGCTTGGACTCTAATCCCACAGCCGAAGGGCCAGCAGGGATACTCCTGCTGGGCATCTTCAGCACACAGTGAGCTTTGCAACTCTGCAACACACATTGCTGTCACCTCTCACTTTCCTACCTCAAAGTCCAATTGAATCCTACATCTCCTGTGCTTGCTCTTTGTGAGCAGTAGCAGAATATAGCACTTACGTTTGGACTCTGCTGAAACAGCAGAAGAGACAGTCCAGAAAGTTCCCACTGATCATCTTCAGCGCACAGTGAGCTTTGCAACGCTGAAACACACATTGCTGTCACTCCTCACTTCATCTCCTAAGAGTCCCTTTGAATCCATGATCTCTCGCGCCCTCTCTCGTTTGAACAGCAGCAGTGACAGGTGAACACGAGCTCTTGGCCTCTGCTCCCACAGCCGAAGAGCCAGGAGTGAAAAGTTCGGCTGTGCATCTTCAGCAATTAGTCAGCTTTGCAGCTGTGACACATATATTGCTGTTGCTCCTCACTTTCCTACCTCAAAGTCCAATTGAATCCAGAATCTCTGGGCCCTTTCTCTGCTGGGCAGCAGCAGAGAGAGTAGAGCCGGAACGTTTTGTCCCTGCTAAAAGAGCAGAAGAGCCAGGACAAAATGTTCCTGCAGATCATCTTCAGCGCACAGCGAGCTTTGCAACTCTGCAACACGCATTGCTGTCACTCCTCCCTTTCCTGCCTGAAAGACCAACTGAATCCACCATCTCTGTGCCCGCTCTCTGCTGAGCAGCAACAGAGAGAGTAGAGCAGGAATGTTTAGACTGGACTAAAACAGCAGAAGCGCCTTGCAAAAAAGCTCCTGCTGATCATGTTTAACACACAGTGAGCTTTAAACTGTGACACAATCATTGCTGCCACTCTTCACTCTTTCTCCTAAAAGTGCATTTGAATCCAACGTTTCTGGTGCGCTCTCTCGTTTCGAGAGGAGTTGTGACAGGGGAGGACGAGCGCTTGGACTCTAATCCCACAGCCGAAGGGCCAGCAGGGAAACTCCTGCTGGGCATCTTCAGCACACAGTGAGCTTTGCAACTCTGCAACACACATTGCTGTCACTCCTCCCTTTCCTGCCTGAAAGACCAATTGATTCCAACATCTCTGTGCCCGCTCTCTGCTGAGCAGCAACAGAAAGAGAGGAGCAGGAATGTTTAGACTGGGCTAAAACAGCAGAAGTGCCTTGCAAAAAAGCTCCTGCTGATCACGTTTAGCACACAGTGAGCTTTAAACTGTGACACAAACATTGCTGCCACTCTTCACTCTTTCTCCTAAAAGTGCATTTGAATCCAACGTTTCTGGTGCGCTCTCTCGTTTCGAGAGGAGTTGTGACAGGGGAGGACGAGCGCTTGGACTCTAATCCCACAGCCGAAGGGCCAGCAGGGAAACTCCTGCTGGGCATCTTCAGCACACAGTGAGCTTTGCAACTCTGAAACACACATTGCTGTCACCTCTCACTTTCCTACCTCAAAGTCCAATTGAATCCTACATCTCCTGTGCTTGCTCTTTGTGAGCAGTAGCAGAATATAGCACTTACGTTTGGACTCTGCTGAAACAGCAGAAGAGACAGTCCAGAAAGTTCCCACTGATCATGTTCAGCGCACAGTGAGCTTTGCAACTCTGAAACACACATTGCTGTCACTCCTCACTTCATCTCCTAAAAGTCCCTTTGAATCCATGGTCTCTCGCGCCCTCTCTCGTTTGAACAGCAGCAGTGACAGGTGAACACGAGCTCTTGGCCTCTGCTCCCACAGCCGAAGAGCCAGGAGTGAAAGCTCCGGCTGGGCATCTTCAGCAATTAGTCAGCTTTGCAACTGTGACGCATATATTGCTGTTGCTCCTCACTTTCCTACCTCAAAGTCCAATTGAATCCAAAATCTCTGGGCCCTTTCTCTGCTGGGCAGCAGCAGAGAGAGTAGAGCCGGAACGTTTTGTCCCTGCTAAAAGAGCAGAAGAGCCAGGACAAAATGTTCCTGCAGATCATCTTCAGCGCACAGCGAGCATTGCAACTCTGCAACACGCATTGCTGTCACTCCTCCCTTTCCTGCCTGAAAGACCAACTGAATCCACCATCTCTGTGCCCGCTCTCTGCTGAGCAGCAACAGAGAGAGTAGAGCAGGAATGTTTAGACTGGACTAAAACAGCAGAAGCGCCTTGCAAAAAAGCTCCTGCTGATCATGTTTAGCACACAGCGAGCTTTAAACTGTGACACAAACATTGCTGCCACTCTTCACTCTTTCTCCTAAAAGTGCATTTGAATCCAACGTTTCTGGTGCGCTCTCTCGTTTCGAGAGGAGTTGTGACAGGGGAGGACGAGCGCTTGGACTCTAATCCCACAGCCGAAGGGCCAGCAGGTAAACTCCTGCTGGGCATCTTCAGCACACAGTGAGCTTTGCAACTCTGAAACACACATTGCTGTCACCTCTCACTTTCCTACCTCAAAGTCCAATTGAATCCTACATCTCCTGTGCTGGCTCTTTGTGAGCAGTAGCAGAATATAGCACTTACGTTTGGACTCTGCTGAAACAGCAGAAGAGACAGTCCAGAAAGTTCCCACTGGTCATCTTCAGAGCACAGCGATCTTTGCAACTCTGCAACAGACATTGCTGTCACTCCTCCCTTTCCTGCCTGAAAGCCCAACTGAATCCACCATCTCTGTGCCCGCTCTCTGCTGAGCAGCAACAGAGAGAGTAGAGCAGGAATGTTGAGACTGTGCTAAAGCAGCAGAAGAGCCTTGCAAAAAAGCTCCTGCTGATCATGTTTAGCACACAGCGAGCTTTAAACTGTGACACAAACATCTCCCTTTCCTGCCTGAAAGACCAATTGATTCCAACATCTCTGTGCCCGCTCTCTGCTGAGCAGCAACAGAAAGAGAGGAGCAGGAATGTTTAGACTGGGCAAAAACAGCAGAAGTGCCTTGCAAAAAAGCTCCTGCAGATCACGTTTAGCACACAGTGAGCTTTAAACTGTGACACAAACATTGCTGCCACTCTTCACTCTTTCTCCTAAAAGTGCATTTGAATCCAACGTTTCTGGTGCGCTCTCTCGTTTCGAGAGGAGTTGTGACAGGGGAGGACGAGCGCTTGGACTCTAATCCCACAGCCGAAGGGCCAGCAGGTAAACTCCTGCTGGGCATCTTCAGCACACAGTGAGCTTTGCAACTCTGAAACAAACATTACTGTCACCTCTCACTTTCCTACCTCAAAGTCCAATTGAATCCTACATCTCCTGTGCTTGCTCTTTGTGAGCAGTAGCAGAATATAGCACTTACGTTTGGACTCTGCTGAAACAGCAGAAGAGACAGTCCAGAAAGTTCCCACTGATCATCTTCAGCGCACAGTGAGCTTTGCAACTCTGAAACACACATTGCTGTCACTCCTCACTTCATCTCCTAATAGTCCCTTTGAATCCATGGTCTCTCGCGCCCTCTCTCGTTTGAACAGCAGCAGTGACAGGTGAACACGAGCTCTTGGCCTCTGCTCCCACAGCCGAAGAGCCAGTAGTGAAAGCTCCGGCTGGGCATCTTCAGCAACTAGTCAGCTTTGCAACTGTGACACATATATTGCTGTTGCTCCTCACTTTCCTACCTCAAAGTCCAATTGAATCCAAAATCTCTGTGCCCTTTCTCTGCTGGGCAGCAGCAGAGAGAGTAGAGCCAGAACGTTTTGTCCCTGCTAAAAGAGCAGAAGAGCCAGGACAAAATGTTCCTGCAGATCATCTTCAGCGCACAGCGAGCTTTGCAACTCTGCAACACGCATTACTGTCACTCCTCCCTTTCCTGCCTGAAAGACCAACTGAATCCACCATCTCTGTGCCCGCTCTCTGCTGAGCAGCAACAGAGAGAGTAGAGCAGGAATGTTGAGACTGTGCTAAAACAGCAGAAGAGCCTTGCAAAAAAGCTCCTGCTGATCATGTTTAGCACACAGTGAGCTTTAAACTGTGACACAAACATTGCTGCCACTCTTCACTCTTTCTCCTAAAAGTGCATTTGAATCCAACGTTTCTGGTGCGCTCTCTCGTTTCGAGAGGAGTTGTGACAGGGGAGGACGAGCGCTTGGACTCTAATCCCACAGCCGAAGGGCCAGCAGGGAAACTCCTGCTGGGCATCTTCAGCACACAGTGAGCTTTGCAACTCTGCAACACGCATTGCTGTCACTCCTCCCTTTCCTGCCTGAAAGACCAATTGATTCCAACATCTCTGTGCCCGCTCTCTGCTGAGCAGCAACAGAAGGAGAGGAGCAGGAATGTTTAGACTGGGCAAAAACAGCAGAAGTGCCTTGCAAAAAAGCTCCTGCAGATCACGTTTAGCACTCAGTGAGCTTTAAACTGTGACACAAACATTGCTGCCACTCTTCACTCTTTCTCCTAAAAGTGCATTTGAATCCAACGTTTCTGGTGCGCTCTCTCGTTTCGAGAGGAGTTGTGACAGGGGAGGACGAGCGCTTGGACTCTAATCCCACAGCCGAAGGGCCAGCAGGGAAACTCCTGCTGGGCATCTTCAGCACACAGTGAGCTTTGCAACTCTGAAACAAACATTACTGTCACCTCTCACTTTCCTACCTCAAAGTCCAATTGAATCCTACATCTCCTGTGCTTGCTCTTTGTGAGCAGTAGCAGAATATAGCACTTACGTTTGGACTCTGCTGAAACAGCAGAAGAGACAGTCCAGAAAGTTCCCACTGGTTATCTTCAGAGCACAGCGATCTTTGCAACTCTGCAACAGACATTGCTGTCACTCCTCCCTTTCCTGCCTGAAAGACCAATTGATTCCAACATCTCTGTGCCCGCTCTCTGCTGAGCAGCAACAGAGAGAGTAGAGCAGGAATGTTGAGACTGTGCTAAAACAGCAGAAGAGCCTTGCAAAAAAGCTCCTGCTGATCATGTTTAGCACACAGCGAGCTTTAAACTGTGACAAACATTGCTGTCACTCCTCACTTTATCTCCCAAAAGTGCATTTGAATCCAACGTTTCTGGTGCGCTCTCTCGTTTCGAGAGGAGTTGTGACAGGGGAGGACGAGCGCTTGGACTCTAATCCCACAGCCGAAGGGCCAGCAGGTAAACTCCTGCTGGGCATCTTCAGCACACAGTGAGCTTTGCAACTCTGCAACACGCATTGCTGTCACTCCTCCCTTTCCTGCCTGAAAGACCAATTGATTCCAACATCTCTGTGCCCGCTCTCTGCTGAGCAGCAACAGAAAGAGAGGAGCAGGAATGTTTAGACTGGGCAAAAACAGCAGAAGTGCCTTGCAAAAAAGCTCCTGCAGATCACGTTTAGCACACAGTGAGCTTTAAACTGTGACACAAACATTGCTGCCACTCTTCACTCTTTCTCCTAAAAGTGCATTTGAATCCAACGTTTCTGGTGCGCTCTCTCGTTTCGAGAGGAGTTGTGACAGGGGAGGACGAGCGCTTGGACTCTAATCCCACAGCCAAAGGGTCAGCAGGGAAACTCCTGCTGGGCATCTTCAGCACACAGTGAGCTTTGCAACTCTGCAACACGCATTGCTGTCACTCCTCCCTTTCCTGCCTGAAAGACCAATTGATTCCAACATCTCTGTGCCCGCTCTCTGCTGAGCAGCAACAGAAAGAGAGGAGCAGGAATGTTTAGACTGGGCAAAAACAGCAGAAGTGCCTTGCAAAAAAGCTCCTGCTGATCATGTTTAGCACACAGCGAGCTTTAAACTGTGACACAAACATTGCTGCCACTCTTCACTCTTTCTCCTAAAAGTGCATTTGAATCCAACGTTTCTGGTGCGCTCTCTCGTTTCGAGAGGAGTTGTGACAGGGGAGGACGAGCGCTTGGACTCTAATCCCACAGCCGAAGGGCCAGCAGGTAAAATCCTGCTGGGCATCTTCAGCACACAGTGAGCTTTGCAACTCTGAAACAAACATTACTGTCACCTCTCACTTTCCTACCTCAAAGTCCAATTGAATCCTACATCTCCTGTGCTTGCTCTTTGTGAGCAGTAGCAGAATATAGCACTTACGTTTGGACTCTGCTGAAACAGCAGAAGAGACAGTCCAGAAAGTTCCCACTGATCATCTTCAGAGCACAGCGATCTTTGCAACTCTGCAACAGACATTGCTGTCACTCCTCCCTTTCCTGCCTGAAAGACCAATTGATTCCAACATCTCTGTGCCCGCTCTCTGCTGAGCAGCAACAGAGAGAGTAGAGCAGGAATGTTGAAACTGTGCTAAAACAGCAGAAGAGCCTTGCAAAAAAGCTCCTGCTGATCATGTTTAGCACACAGCGAGCTTTAAACTGTGACAAACATTGCTGTCACTCCTCACTTTATCTCCCAAAAGTGCATTTGAATCCAACGTTTCTGGTGCGCTCTCTCGTTTCGAGAGGAGTTGTGACAGGGGAGGACGAGCGCTTGGACTCTAATCCCACAGCCGAAGGGCCAGCAGGGAAACTCCTGCTGGGCATCTTCAGCACACAGTGAGCTTTGCAACTCTGAAACAAACATTACTGTCACCTCTCACTTTCCTACCTCAAAGTCCAATTGAATCCTACATCTCCTGTGCTTGCTCTTTGTGAGCAGTAGCAGAATATAGCACTTACGTTTGGACTCTGCTGAAACAGCAGAAGAGACAGTCCAGAAAGTTCCCACTGATCATCTTCAGCGCACAGTGAGCTTTGCAACTCTGAAACACACATTGCTGTCACTCCTCACTTCATCTCCTAATAGTCCCTTTGAATCCATGGTCTCTCGCGCCCTCTCTCGTTTGAACAGCAGCAGTGACAGGTGAACACGAGCTCTTGGCCTCTGCTCCCACAGCCGAAGAGCCAGTAGTGAAAGCTCCGGCTGGGCATCTTCAGCAACTAATCAGCTTTGCAACTGTGACACATATATTGCTGTTGCTCCTCACTTTCCTACCTCAAAGTCCAATTGAATCCAAAATCTCTGGGCCCTTTCTCTGATGGGCAGCAGCAGAGAGAGTAGAGCCGGAACGTTTTGTCCCTGCTAAAAGAGCAGAAGAGCCAGGACAAAATGTTCCTGCAGATCATCTTCAGCGCACAGCGAGCTTTGCAACTCTGCAACACGCATTGCTGTCACTCCTCCCTTTCCTGCCTGAAAGACCAACTGAATCCACCATCTCTGTGCCCGCTCTCTGCTGAGCAGCAACAGAGAGAGTAGAGCAGGAATGTTTAGACTGGACTAAAACAGCAACCCGCTTTAATCCATTTTTGGCCATTTCTGACCAGTTTTTGCACATCTCTAACCTGCTTTAAAGCCTTTTTGGCCATTTCTATCCCAGTTTTTGCATATCTCTTACCCTTTTTAAGCCTTTTTTGGCTATACCTTAACCATTTTTGCCCTCCTTCAACTCTTATTAAGCTGCTTTTTTTTTTTTCTGTTTCTAACACAGTTTCTCCCAATTATTACCCGCTTTAATCCATTTTTGGCCATTTCTAACCCACTTTTACACATCTCTAACCTGCTTTAAAGCATTTTTGGCCATTTCCAACCATTTTTGGCACATCTATAAGCCCTTTTAAGCCATTTTTTGCCATTTCTAACCCATTTTTGCACATCTCTAACCCTTTTAAAGCCATTTTTGCCTCTTTCTACACGATGTTTTCTCGCTCTCAACCCGTTTTAAGCCATTTTTAGTTCTTTTCTAACTCATTTTTTGCCTGGTTCTCACACGATTTAAACCGTTTTCGGCTATATCTAACCCATTTTTGCTCACTCCTAACGCATTTTAAGCCATTTTTTCACCATTTCTGTCCCAATTTAAACCTTTTGGGCCATTTCTAGCACAGTTTTGCAAACTTCTAACCCATTTTAAGCAATTTTTGGCCATTCCTACCCCAGTTTTACCCCTATCTAACCACCTTTAAGCTGCTTTTGGCCATTTATAACCCAATTTTCCTCAGCTCTAACCCTTTTTGAGCCTTTTTTTGCTCTACCTGAACGATTTTTGCCAACTTTCCACTCGTTTGAAGGTTTTTTCTATTTCCTTTCTAACCAACTTTTCCCCATTTCTTACCTGCTTTAACCCATTTTTGCCATTTCTAACCATTGCACACACATCTCTAACCTGCTTTAAAGCCTTTTTGGCCATTTCTAACCCGCTTTTGGCCAACTTAGGCCATTTCTAACCCGTTTTCGCACATCTCTAACCCGCTTTAAAGCTTTTTTGGCCGTTTCTAACCCGTTTTAAGCCAGCTTGGGTCATTTCTGACCCATTTTTGCACATCTCTAACCTTTTTTAAACCGGTTTTGGCTATTTCTCACTCATCTCTGCTTACCTCTAACCCTTTTTAAACCGGTTTTGGCCATTTCTAATCCAATTTTTGAACATTTCTAACCCGTTTTAAATCATTTTTGGCCATTTCTATCCCATTTTTGCGTGTCTAGAACCCTTTTAATGCATTTTTGACTCTTTCTCAACCATTTTTGCCCACTTTCCACCCGTTTTAAGCTAGTTTTTTTCTGTTTCTAACCCAGTTTTCCCCATTTCTTTACCCACTTGAATCCATTTTTGGCCATTTCTAGCCCATTTTTGCACATCTCTAACCTGCTTTAAAGCAGTTTTGGCCATTTCTGACCATTTCTGGCACATCTCTAACCTCTTTTAAGCCATTCTTTGCCATTTCTAACCCATTTCTGCTCATCTCTAGCCCTTTTAAAGCCACGTTTGGGTCTTTCTACACCATTTTTTCTGACTTTCAACCTGGTTTAAGCCATTTTTCTTTCCTTTTCTAACTCATTTTTTGCCCATTGCTCACACGATTTAAACCATTTTTGGATTTATCTAAACCATTTTTACACACTTCTAACACATTTTAAGCCATTTTTCACTATTTCTATCCCATTTTAAGGCGTTTTTGGCCATTTGTAACCCATTTTTGCATACATCTAACCCTTTTAAAGCCATTTTGGGCTCTTTCTAAAACACTCTCTTCCGCATTCAAGTAATTATAAGCATTTTTTTTTCTTTTCTGACCCATTTTTGGCCCAGTTCTCACACGTTTTATGCCATTTTCGGCTACATCTAACCCTTTTTTACCCACTACTAACCCATTTTAACCCTTTTTTGGCTATATCTAACCCATTTTAAGCTATTTTTGGCCATTTCTAACCCTTTTTTGCTCATCTCTAGCCCCTTTTAAGCCTAATTTGGCTTTTTCTAAACCGTTCTCGCATACCTCTAACCCTTTTAAGCCGGTTTTAGCCATTTCTAATGCATTTTTTGTCCATTTTTGAGGCTTTTTAAATAAATTTTGGCCATTTCTATTCCATTTTTGCAAATCTCTAACCCTTTTAAAGCCATTTTTGGTTCTTTCTAAACCATTTCTCCCCACTTTCAACACGGTTTATGCTATTTTTTTTTTTTCCGTTTCTAACCCAGTTTTCTGCATTTCTCACCATCTTTAATCCATTTTTTTGCCACTTCTAACCATTTTATTTTTTTTTTTTTTTGCACATCTCTTACCTGCTTTAAAGCCTTTTTGGCCATTTCTAACCCATTTTTGGCCATTCTTAACCTGTTTTATGCCATTCTTGGCCATTTCTAACTCATTTTTGCACATCTCTAACCCCTTTTAAGCTACTTTTGGCCATTTCTTATCCATTTTTTGTCCATTTCTAACCCATTTTTCTCCATTTCTAACACATTTTAAAGAGTTTTTGGCCATTTCTATCCCATTTTTGCACATCTCTAATCCTTTTTAAGCCTTTTTGGGCTATATCTTCACCATTTTTTCCCTCATTCAAAACTTTTTATGCTTTTTTTCTGTTTCTAATGCAGTTTTTCCCATTTCTCTCCCGCTTTAATCCTTTTTTGGCCATTTCTGACCAGTTTTTGCACATCTCTAACCTGCTTTAAAGCCTTTTTGGCCATTTCTATCCCAGTTTTTGCATATCTCTAACCCTTTTTAAGCCTTTTTTGGCTATACCTTAACCATTTTTGCCCTCCTTCAACTCTTATTAAGCTTTTTTTTCTTCAGTTTCTAACACAGTTTCTCCCCATTATTACCCGCTTTAATCCATTTTAGGCCATTTCTAACCCACTTTTACACATCTCTAACCTGCTTTAAAGCATTTTTGGCCATTTCCAACCATTTTTGGCACATCTATAAGCCCTTTTAAGCCATTTTTTGCCATTTCTAACCCATTTTTGCACATCTCTAACCCTTTTAAAGCCATTTTTGCCTCTTTCTACACGATGTTTTCTCGCTCTCAACCCGTTTTAAGCCATTTTTAGTTCTTTTCTAACTCATTTTTTGCCTGTTTCTCACACGATTTAAACCGTTTTCGGCTATATCTAACCCATTTTTGCTCACTCCTAACGCATTTTAAGCCATTTTTCACCATTTCTGTCCCAATTTAAACCTTTTGGGCCATTTCTAGCACAGTTTTGCAAACTTCTAACCCATTTTAAGCAATTTTTGGCCATTCCTACCCCGGTTTTACCCCTATCTAACCACCTTTAAGCCGCTTTTGGCCATTTATAACCCATTTTTCCTCAGCTCTAACCCTTTTTGAGCCTTTTTTTGCTCTACCTGAACGATTTTTGCCAACTTTCCACTCGTTTGAAGGTTTTTTCTATTTCCTTTCTAACCAACTTTTCCCCATTTCTTACCTGCTTTAACCCATTTTTGCCATTTCTAACCATTGCACACACATCTCTAACCTGCTTTAAAGCCTTTTTGGCCATTTCTAACCCGCTTTTGGCCAACTTAGGCCATTTCTAACCCGTTTTCGCACATCTCTAACCCGCTTTAAAGCTTTTTTGGCCGTTTCTAACCCGTTTTAAGCCAGCTTTGGTCATTTCTGACCCATTTTTGCACATCTCTAACCTTTTTTAAGCCGGTTTTGGCTATTTCTCACTCATCTCTGCTTACCTCTAACCCTTTTTAAACCGGTTTTGGCCATTTCTAATCCAATTTTTGAACATTTCTAA
Organism: Lathamus discolor; assembly: GCF_037157495.1. Classification (NCBI taxonomy): domain Eukaryota; kingdom Metazoa; phylum Chordata; class Aves; order Psittaciformes; family Psittacidae; genus Lathamus; species Lathamus discolor. Next base: position 41,929 of record NW_027069258.1, on the reverse strand, counting down.
CCCGTTTTAAATCATTTTTGGCCATTTCTATCCCATTTTTGCGTGTCTAGAACCCTTTTAATGCATTTTTGACTCATTCTAAACCATTTTTGCCCACTTTCCACCCGTTTTAAGCTAGTTTTTTTTTCTGTTTCTAACCCAGTTTTCCCCATTTCTTTACCCACTTGAATCCATTTTTGGCCATTTCTAGCCCATTTTTGCACATCTCTAACCTGCTTTAAAGCAGTTTTGGCCATTTCTGACCATTTCTGGCACATCTCTAACCTCTTTTAAGCCATTCTTTGCCATTTCTAACCCATTTCTGCTCATCTCTAGCCCTTTTAAAGCCACGTTTGGGTCTTTCTACACCATTTTTTCTGACTTTCAACCTGGTTTAAGCCATTTTTCTTTCCTTTTCTAACTCATTTTTTGCCCATTGCTCACACGATTTAAACCATTTTTGGATTTATCTAAACCATTTTTACACACTTCTAACACATTTTAAGCCATTTTTCACTATTTCTATCCCATTTTAAGGCGTTTTTGGCCATTTGTAACCCATTTTTGCATACATCTAACCCTTTTAAAGCCATTTTGGGCTCTTTCTAAAACACTCTCTTCCGCATTCAAGTAATTATAAGCATTTTTTTTTCTTTTCTGACCCATTTTTGGCCCAGTTCTCACACGTTTTATGCCATTTTCGGCTACATCTAACCCTTTTTTACCCACTACTAACCCATTTTAACCCTTTTTTGGCTATATCTAACCCATTTTAAGCTATTTTTGGCCATTTCTAACCCTTTTTTGCTCATCTCTAGCCCCTTTTAAGCCTAATTTGGCTTTTTCTAAACCGTTCTCGCATACCTCTAACCCTTTTAAGCCGGTTTTAGCCATTTCTAATGCATTTTTTGTCCATTTTTGAGGCTTTTTAAATAAATTTTGGCAATTTCTATTCCATTTTTGCAAATCTCTAACCCTTTTAAAGCCATTTTTGGTTCTTTCTAAACCATTTCTCCCCACTTTCAACACGGTTTATGCTATTTTTTTTTTTCCGTTTCTAACCCAGTTTTCTGCATTTCTCACCATCTTTAATCCATTTTTTTGCCACTTCTAACCATTTTATTTTTTTTTTTTTTTGCACATCTCTTACCTGCTTTAAAGCCTTTTTGGCCATTTCTAACCCATTTTTGGCCATTCTTAACCTGTTTTATGCCATTCTTGGCCATTTCTAACTCATTTTTGCACATCTCTAACCCCTTTTAAGCTACTTTTGGCCATTTCTTATCCATTTTTTGTCCATTTCTAACCCATTTTTCTCCATTTCTAACCCATTTTAAAGAGTTTTTGGCCATTTCTATCCCATTTTTGCACATCTCTAATCCTTTTTAAGCCTTTTTGGGCTATATCTTCACCATTTTTTCCCTCATTCAAAACTTTTTATGCTTTTTTTCTGTTTCTAATGCAGTTTTCCCCATTTCTCTCCCGCTTTAATCCTTTTTTGGCCATTTCTGACCAGTTTTTGCACATCTCTAACCTGCTTTAAAGCCTTTTTGGCCATTTCTATCCCAGTTTTTGCATATCTCTAACCCTTTTTAAGCCTTTTTTGGCTATACCTTAACCATTTTTGCCCTCCTTCAACTCTTATTAAGCTTTTTTTTCTTCAGTTTCTAACACAGTTTCTCCCCATTATTACCCGCTTTAATCCATTTTAGGCCATTTCTAACCCACTTTTACACATCTCTAACCTGCTTTAAAGCATTTTTGGCCATTTCCAACCATTTTTGGCACATCTATAAGCCCTTTTAAGCCATTTTTTGCCATTTCTAACCCATTTTTGCACATCTCTAACCCTTTTAAAGCCATTTTTGCCTCTTTCTACACGATGTTTTCTCGCTCTCAACCCGTTTTAAGCCATTTTTAGTTCTTTTCTAACTCATTTTTTGCCTGGTTCTCACACGATTTAAACCGTTTTCGGCTCTATCTAACCCATTTTTGCTCACTCCTAACGCATTTTAAGCCATTTTTCACCATTTCTGTCCCAATTTAAACCTTTTGGGCCATTTCTAGCACAGTTTTGCAAACTTCTAACCCATTTTAAGCAATTTTTGGCCATTCCTACCCCGGTTTTACCCCTATCTAACCACCTTTAAGCCGCTTTTGGCCATTTATAACCCATTTTTCCTCAGCTCTAACCCTTTTTGAGCCTTTTTTTGCTCTACCTGAACGATTTTTGCCAACTTTCCACTCGTTTGAAGGTTTTTTCTATTTCCTTTCTAACCAACTTTTCCCCATTTCTTACCTGCTTTAACCCATTTTTGCCATTTCTAACCATTGCACACACATCTCTAACCTGCTTTAAAGCCTTTTTGGCCATTTCTAACCCGCTTTTGGCCAACTTAGGCCATTTCTAACCCGTTTTCGCACATCTCTAACCCGCTTTAAAGCTTTTTTGGCCGTTTCTAACCCGTTTTAAGCCAGCTTTGGTCATTTCTGACCCATTTTTGCACATCTCTAACCTTTTTTAAGCCGGTTTTGGCTATTTCTCACTCATCTCTGCTTACCTCTAACCCTTTTTAAACCGGTTTTGGCCATTTCTAATCCAATTTTTGAACATTTCTAACCCGTTTTAAATCATTTTTGGCCATTTCTATCCCATTTTTGCGTGTCTAGAACCCTTTTAATGCATTTTTGACTCATTCTAAACCATTTTTGCCCACTTTCCACCCGTTTTAAGCTAGTTTTTTTTTCTGTTTCTAACCCAGTTTTCCCCATTTCTTTACCCACTTGAATCCATTTTTGGCCATTTCTAGCCCATTTTTGCACATCTCTAACCTGCTTTAAAGCAGTTTTGGCCATTTCTGACCATTTCTGGCACATCTCTAACCTCTTTTAAGCCATTCTTTGCCATTTCTAACCCATTTCTGCTCATCTCTAGCCCTTTTAAAGCCACGTTTGGGTCTTTCTACACCATTTTTTCTGACTTTCAACCTGGTTTAAGCCATTTTTCTTTCCTTTTCTAACTCATTTTTTGCCCATTGCTCACACGATTTAAACCATTTTTGGATTTATCTAAACCATTTTTACACACTTCTAACACATTTTAAGCCATTTTTCACTATTTCTATCCCATTTTAAGGCGTTTTTGGCCATTTGTAACCCATTTTTGCATACATCTAACCCTTTTAAAGCCATTTTGGGCTCTTTCTAAAACACTCTCTTCCGCATTCAAGTAATTATAAGCATTTTTTTTTCTTTTCTGACCCATTTTTGGCCCAGTTCTCACACGTTTTATGCCATTTTCGGCTACATCTAACCCTTTTTTACCCACTACTAACCCATTTTAACCCTTTTTTGGCTATATCTAACCCATTTTAAGCTATTTTTGGCCATTTCTAACCCTTTTTTGCTCATCTCTAGCCCCTTTTAAGCCTAATTTGGCTTTTTCTAAACCGTTCTCGCATACCTCTAACCCTTTTAAGCCGGTTTTAGCCATTTCTAATGCATTTTTTGTCCATTTTTGAGGCTTTTTAAATAAATTTTGGCAATTTCTATTCCATTTTTGCAAATCTCTAACCCTTTTAAAGCCATTTTTGGTTCTTTCTAAACCATTTCTCCCCACTTTCAACACGGTTTATGCTATTTTTTTTTTTCCGTTTCTAACCCAGTTTTCTGCATTTCTCACCATCTTTAATCCATTTTTTTGCCACTTCTAACCATTTTATTTTTTTTTTTTTTTGCACATCTCTTACCTGCTTTAAAGCCTTTTTGGCCATTTCTAACCCATTTTTGGCCATTCTTAACCTGTTTTATGCCATTCTTGGCCATTTCTAACTCATTTTTGCACATCTCTAACCCCTTTTAAGCTACTTTTGGCCATTTCTTATCCATTTTTTGTCCATTTCTAACCCATTTTTCTCCATTTCTAACACATTTTAAAGAGTTTTTGGCCATTTCTATCCCATTTTTGCACATCTCTAATCCTTTTTAAGCCTTTTTGGGCTATATCTTCACCATTTTTTCCCTCATTCAAAACTTTTTATGCTTTTTTTCTGTTTCTAATGCAGTTTTCCCCATTTCTCTCCCGCTTTAATCCTTTTTTGGCCATTTCTGACCAGTTTTTGCACATCTCTAACCTGCTTTAAAGCCTTTTTGGCCATTTCTATCCCAGTTTTTGCATATCTCTAACCCTTTTTAAGCCTTTTTTGGCTATACCTTAACCATTTTTGCCCTCCTTCAACTCTTATTAAGCTTTTTTTTCTTCAGTTTCTAACACAGTTTCTCCCCATTATTACCCGCTTTAATCCATTTTAGGCCATTTCTAACCCACTTTTACACATCTCTAACCTGCTTTAAAGCATTTTTGGCCATTTCCAACCATTTTTGGCACATCTATAAGCCCTTTTAAGCCATTTTTTGCCATTTCTAACCCATTTTTGCACATCTCTAACCCTTTTAAAGCCATTTTTGCCTCTTTCTACACGATGTTTTCTCGCTCTCAACCCGTTTTAAGCCATTTTTAGTTCTTTTCTAACTCATTTTTTGCCTGGTTCTCACACGATTTAAACCGTTTTCGGCTCTATCTAACCCATTTTTGCTCACTCCTAACGCATTTTAAGCCATTTTTCACCATTTCTGTCCCAATTTAAACCTTTTGGGCCATTTCTAGCACAGTTTTGCAAACTTCTAACCCATTTTAAGCAATTTTTGGCCATTCCTACCCCGGTTTTACCCCTATCTAACCACCTTTAAGCCGCTTTTGGCCATTTATAACCCATTTTTCCTCAGCTCTAACCCTTTTTGAGCCTTTTTTTGCTCTACCTGAACGATTTTTGCCAACTTTCCACTCGTTTGAAGGTTTTTTCTATTTCCTTTCTAACCAACTTTTCCCCATTTCTTACCTGCTTTAACCCATTTTTGCCATTTCTAACCATTGCACACACATCTCTAACCTGCTTTAAAGCCTTTTTGGCCATTTCTAACCCGCTTTTGGCCAACTTAGGCCATTTCTAACCCGTTTTCGCACATCTCTAACCCGCTTTAAAGCTTTTTTGGCCGTTTCTAACCCGTTTTAAGCCAGCTTTGGTCATTTCTGACCCATTTTTGCACATCTCTAACCTTTTTTAAGCCGGTTTTGGCTATTTCTCACTCATCTCTGCTTACCTCTAACCCTTTTTAAACCGGTTTTGGCCATTTCTAATCCAATTTTTGAACATTTCTAACCCGTTTTAAATCATTTTTGGCCATTTCTATCCCATTTTTGCGTGTCTAGAACCCTTTTAATGCATTTTTGACTCATTCTAAACCATTTTTGCCCACTTTCCACCCGTTTTAAGCTAGTTTTTTTTTCTGTTTCTAACCCAGTTTTCCCCATTTCTTTACCCACTTGAATCCATTTTTGGCCATTTCTAGCCCATTTTTGCACATCTCTAACCTGCTTTAAAGCAGTTTTGGCCATTTCTGACCATTTCTGGCACATCTCTAACCTCTTTTAAGCCATTCTTTGCCATTTCTAACCCATTTCTGCTCATCTCTAGCCCTTTTAAAGCCACGTTTGGGTCTTTCTACACCATTTTTTCTGACTTTCAACCTGGTTTAAGCCATTTTTCTTTCCTTTTCTAACTCATTTTTTGCCCATTGCTCACACGATTTAAACCATTTTTGGATTTATCTAAACCATTTTTACACACTTCTAACACATTTTAAGCCATTTTTCACTATTTCTATCCCATTTTAAGGCGTTTTTGGCCATTTGTAACCCATTTTTGCATACATCTAACCCTTTTAAAGCCATTTTGGGCTCTTTCTAAAACACTCTCTTCCGCATTCAAGTAATTATAAGCATTTTTTTTTCTTTTCTGACCCATTTTTGGCCCAGTTCTCACACGTTTTATGCCATTTTCGGCTACATCTAACCCTTTTTTACCCACTACTAACCCATTTTAACCCTTTTTTGGCTATATCTAACCCATTTTAAGCTATTTTTGGCCATTTCTAACCCTTTTTTGCTCATCTCTAGCCCCTTTTAAGCCTAATTTGGCTTTTTCTAAACCGTTCTCGCATACCTCTAACCCTTTTAAGCCGGTTTTAGCCATTTCTAATGCATTTTTTGTCCATTTTTGAGGCTTTTTAAATAAATTTTGGCAATTTCTATTCCATTTTTGCAAATCTCTAACCCTTTTAAAGCCATTTTTGGTTCTTTCTAAACCATTTCTCCCCACTTTCAACACGGTTTATGCTATTTTTTTTTTTCCGTTTCTAACCCAGTTTTCTGCATTTCTCACCATCTTTAATCCATTTTTTTGCCGCTTCTAACCATTTTATTTTTTTTTTTTTTTGCACATCTCTTACCTGCTTTAAAGCCTTTTTGGCCATTTCTAACCCATTTTTGGCCATTCTTAACCTGTTTTATGCCATTCTTGGCCATTTCTAACTCATTTTTGCACATCTCTAACCCCTTTTAAGCTACTTTTGGCCATTTCTTATCCATTTTTTGTCCATTTCTAACCCATTTTTCTCCATTTCTAACACATTTTAAAGAGTTTTTGGCCATTTCTATCCCATTTTTGCACATCTCTAATCCTTTTTAAGCCTTTTTGGGCTATATCTTCACCATTTTTTCCCTCATTCAAAACTTTTTATGCTTTTTTTCTGTTTCTAATGCAGTTTTCCCCATTTCTCTCCCGCTTTAATCCTTTTTTGGCCATTTCTGACCAGTTTTTGCACATCTCTAACCTGCTTTAAAGCCTTTTTGGCCATTTCTATCCCAGTTTTTGCATATCTCTAACCCTTTTTAAGCCTTTTTTGGCTATACCTTAACCATTTTTGCCCTCCTTCAACTCTTATTAAGCTTTTTTTTCTTCAGTTTCTAACACAGTTTCTCCCCATTATTACCCGCTTTAATCCATTTTAGGCCATTTCTAACCCACTTTTACACATCTCTAACCTGCTTTAAAGCATTTTTGGCCATTTCCAACCATTTTTGGCACATCTATAAGCCCTTTTAAGCCATTTTTTGCCATTTCTAACCCATTTTTGCACATCTCTAACCCTTTTAAAGCCATTTTTGCCTCTTTCTACACGATGTTTTCTCGCTCTCAACCCGTTTTAAGCCATTTTTAGTTCTTTTCTAACTCATTTTTTGCCTGGTTCTCACACGATTTAAACCGTTTTCGGCTATATCTAACCCATTTTTGCTCACTCCTAACGCATTTTAAGCCATTTTTCACCATTTCTGTCCCAATTTAAACCTTTTGGGCCATTTCTAGCACAGTTTTGCAAACTTCTAACCCATTTTAAGCGATTTTTGGCCATTCCTACCCCGGTTTTACCCCTATCTAACCACCTTTAAGCCGCTTTTGGCCATTTATAACCCATTTTTCCTCAGCTCTAACCCTTTTTGAGCCTTTTTTTGCTCTACCTGAACGATTTTTGCCAACTTTCCACTCGTTTGAAGGTTTTTTCTATTTCCTTTCTAACCAACTTTTCCCCATTTCTTACCTGCTTTAACCCATTTTTGCCATTTCTAACCATTGCACACACATCTCTAACCTGCTTTAAAGCCTTTTTGGCCATTTCTAACCCGCTTTTGGCCAACTTAGGCCATTTCTAACCCGTTTTCGCACATCTCTAACCCGCTTTAAAGCTTTTTTGGCCGTTTCTAACCCGTTTTAAGCCAGCTTTGGTCATTTCTGACCCATTTTTGCACATCTCTAACCTTTTTTAAGCCGGTTTTGGCTATTTCTCACTCATCTCTGCTTACCTCTAACCCTTTTTAAACCGGTTTTGGCCATTTCTAATCCAATTTTTGAACATTTCTAACCCGTTTTAAATCATTTTTGGCCATTTCTATCCCATTTTTGCGTGTCTAGAACCCTTTTAATGCATTTTTGACTCTTTCTCAACCATTTTTGCCCACTTTCCACCCGTTTTAAGCTAGTTTTTTTCTGTTTCTAACCCAGTTTTCCCCATTTCTTTACCCACTTGAATCCATTTTTGGCCATTTCTAGCCCATTTTTGCACATCTCTAACCTGCTTTAAAGCAGTTTTGGCCATTTCTAACCATTTCTGGCACATCTCTAACCTCTTTTAAGCCATTCTTTGCCATTTCTAACCCATTTCTGCTCATCTCTAGCCCTTTTAAAGACACGTTTGGGTCTTTCTACACCATTTTTTCTGACTTTCAACCTGGTTTAAGCCATTTTTCTTTCCTTTTCTAACTCATTTTTTGCCCATTGCTCACACGATTTAAACCATTTTTGGATTTATCTAAACCATTTTTACACACTTCTAACACATTTTAAGCCATTTTTCACTATTTCTATCCCATTTTAAGGCGTTTTTGGCCATTTGTAACCCATTTTTGCATACATCTAACCCTTTTAAAGCCATTTTGGGCTCTTTCTAAAACACTCTCTTCCGCATTCAAGTAATTATAAGCATTTTTTTTTCTTTTCTGACCCATTTTTGGCCCAGTTCTCACACGTTTTATGCCATTTTCGGCTACATCTAACCCTTTTTTACCCACTACTAACCCATTTTAACCCTTTTTTGGCTATATCTAACCCATTTTAAGCTATTTTTGGCCATTTCTAACCCTTTTTTGCTCATCTCTAGCCCCTTTTAAGCCTAATTTGGCTTTTTCTAAACCGTTCTCGCATACCTCTAACCCTTTTAAGCCGGTTTTAGCCATTTCTAATGCATTTTTTGTCCATTTTTGAGGCTTTTTAAATAAATTTTGGCAATTTCTATTCCATTTTTGCAAATCTCTAACCCTTTTAAAGCCATTTTTGGTTCTTTCTAAACCATTTCTCCCCACTTTCAACACGGTTTATGCTATTTTTTTTTTTCCGTTTCTAACCCAGTTTTCTGCATTTCTCACCATCTTTAATCCATTTTTTTGCCACTTCTAACCATTTTATTTTTTTTTTTTTTTGCACATCTCTTACCTGCTTTAAAGCCTTTTTGGCCATTTCTAACCCATTTTTGGCCATTCTTAACCTGTTTTATGCCATTCTTGGCCATTTCTAACTCATTTTTGCACATCTCTAACCCCTTTTAAGCTACTTTTGGCCATTTCTTATCCATTTTTTGTCCATTTCTAACCCATTTTTCTCCATTTCTAACACATTTTAAAGAGTTTTTGGCCATTTCTATCCCATTTTTGCACATCTCTAATCCTTTTTAAGCCTTTTTGGGCTATATCTTCACCATTTTTTCCCTCATTCAAAACTTTTTATGCTTTTTTTCTGTTTCTAATGCAGTTTTTCCCATTTCTCTCCCGCTTTAATCCTTTTTTGGCCATTTCTGACCAGTTTTTGCACATCTCTAACCTGCTTTAAAGCCTTTTTGGCCATTTCTATCCCAGTTTTTGCATATCTCTAACCCTTTTTAAGCCTTTTTTGGCTATACCTTAACCATTTTTGCCCTCCTTCAACTCTTATTAAGCTTTTTTTTCTTCAGTTTCTAACACAGTTTCTCCCCATTATTACCCGCTTTAATCCATTTTAGGCCATTTCTAACCCACTTTTACACATCTCTAACCTGCTTTAAAGCATTTTTGGCCATTTCCAACCATTTTTGGCACATCTATAAGCCCTTTTAAGCCATTTTTTGCCATTTCTAACCCATTTTTGCACATCTCTAACCCTTTTAAAGCCATTTTTGCCTCTTTCTACACGATGTTTTCTCGCTCTCAACCCGTTTTAAGCCATTTTTAGTTCTTTTCTAACTCATTTTTTGCCTGGTTCTCACACGATTTAAACCGTTTTCGGCTATATCTAACCCATTTTTGCTCACTCCTAACGCATTTTAAGCCATTTTTCACCATTTCTGTCCCAATTTAAACCTTTTGGGCCATTTCTAGCACAGTTTTGCAAACTTCTAACCCATTTTAAGCAATTTTTGGCCATTCCTACCCCAGTTTTACCCCTATCTAACCACCTTTAAGCCGCTTTTGGCCATTTATAACCCATTTTTCCTCAGCTCTAACCCTTTTTGAGCCTTTTTTTGCTCTACCTGAACGATTTTTGCCAACTTTCCACTCGTTTGAAGGTTTTTTCTATTTCCTTTCTAACCAACTTTTCCCCATTTCTTACCTGCTTTAACCCATTTTTGCCATTTCTAACCATTGCACACACATCTCTAACCTGCTTTAAAGCCTTTTTGGCCATTTCTAACCCGCTTTTGGCCAACTTAGGCCATTTCTAACCCGTTTTCGCACATCTCTAACCCGCTTTAAAGCTTTTTTGGCCGTTTCTAACCCGTTTTAAGCCAGCTTTGGTCATTTCTGACCCATTTTTGCACATCTCTAACCTTTTTTAAGCCGGTTTTGGCTATTTCTCACTCATCTCTGCTTACCTCTAACCCTTTTTAAACCGGTTTTGGCCATTTCTAATCCAATTTTTGAACATTTCTAACCCGTTTTAAATCATTTTTGGCCATTTCTATCCCATTTTTGCATGTCTAGAACCCTTTTAATGCATTTTTGACTCATTCTAAACCATTTTTGCCCACTTTCCACCCGTTTTAAGCTAGTTTTTTTCTGTTTCTAACCCAGTTTTCCCCATTTCTTTACCCACTTGAATCCATTTTTGGCCATTTCTAGCCCATTTTTGCACATCTCTAACCTGCTTTAAAGCAGTTTTGGCCATTTCTAACCATTTCTGGCACATCTCTAACCTCTTTTAAGCCATTCTTTGCCATTTCTAACCCATTTCTGCTCATCTCTAGCCCTTTTAAAGCCACGTTTGGGTCTTTCTACACCATTTTTTCTGACTTTCAACCTGGTTTAAGCCATTTTTCTTTCCTTTTCTAACTCATTTTTTGCCCATTGCTCACACGATTTAAACCATTTTTGGATTTATCTAAACCATTTTTACACACTTCTAACACATTTTAAGCCATTTTTCACTATTTCTATCCCATTTTAAGGCGTTTTTGGCCATTTGTAACCCATTTTTGCATACATCTAACCCTTTTAAAGCCATTTTGGGCTCTTTCTAAAACACTCTCTTCCGCATTCAAGTAATTATAAGCATTTTTTTTTCTTTTCTGACCCATTTTTGGCCCAGTTCTCACACGTTTTATGCCATTTTCGGCTACATCTAACCCTTTTTTACCCACTACTAACCCATTTTAACCCTTTTTTGGCTATATCTAACCCATTTTAAGCTATTTTTGGCCATTTCTAACCCTTTTTTGCTCATCTCTAGCCCCTTTTAAGCCTAATTTGGCTTTTTCTAAACCGTTCTCGCATACCTCTAACCCTTTTAAGCCGGTTTTGGCCATTTCTAATGCATTTTTTGTCCATTTTTGAGGCTTTTTAAATAAATTTTGGCCATTTCTATTCCATTTTTGCAAATCTCTAACCCTTTTAAAGCCATTTTTGGTTCTTTCTAAACCATTTCTCCCCACTTTCAACACGGATTATGCTATTTTTTTTCCGTTTCTAACCCAGTTTTCTGCATTTCTCACCATCTTTAATCCATTTTTTTGCCACTTCTAACCATTTTATTTTTTTTTTTTTTTAAACATCTCTTACCTGCTTTAAAGCCTTTTTGGCCATTTCTAACCCATTTTTGGCCATTCTTAACCTGTTTTATGCCATTCTTGGCCATTTCTAACTCATTTTTGCACATCTCTAACCCCTTTTAAGCTACTTTTGGCCATTTCTTATCCATTTTTTGTCCATTTCTAACCCATTTTTCTCCATTTCTAACACATTTTAAAGAGTTTTTGGCCATTTCTATCCCATTTTTGCACATCTCTAATCCTTTTTAAGCCTTTTTGGGATATATCTTCACCATTTTTTCCCTCATTCAAAACTTTTTATGCTTTTTTTCTGTTTCTAATGCAGTTTTTCCCATTTCTCCCCCGCTTTAATCCATTTTTGGCCATTTCTGACCAGTTTTTGCACATCTCTAACCTGCTTTAAAGCCTTATTGGGAATTCTATCCCAGTTTTTGCATATCTCTTACCCTTTTTAAGCCTTTTTTGGCTATACCTTAACCATTTTTGCCCTCCTTCAACTTTTATTAAGCTTTTTTTTTTTTCTAACATAGTTTCTCCCAATTATTACCCGCTTTAATCCAGGAGCTTTTTCGCAAGGCTCTTCTGCTGTTTTAGCACAGTCTAAACATTGCTGCTCTACTCTCTCTGTTGCTGCTCAGCAGAGAGCTGGCACAGAGATGTTGGATTCAACTGGTCTTTCAGGCAGGAAAGGGAGGAGTGACAGCAATGTGTGTTGCAGAGTTGCAAAGCTCGCTGTGCGCTGACGATGATGAGCAGGAACATTTTGGCCTGGCTCTTCTGCTCTTTCAGCAGAGTCTAAACGTTCCTGCTCTACTCACTGTGCTGCTGCTCAGAGAGAGCGGGCACTGGAAAGGTTGCATTCAAATGGACTTTTAGGAGATAAAGTGACCAGTGACAGTAATGTGTGTGTCACAGTTGCAAAGCTCACTGTGTGCTGAAGATGATCAGCAGGAACTTTGTGCATGTCTCTTCTGCTGTTTCAGCAGAGACCAAACGTAACTGCTATATTCTGCTGCTGCTGACAAAGAGCAAGCACAGGAGTTGTAGGATTCAATTGGACTTTCAGGTAGGCAAGTGAGGGGTGACAGCAATGTGTGTGACACAGTTTCAAAGCTCACTGTGCGCTGAAGATGCCCAGCCGGAGTTTCCCTGCTGGCCCATCGGCTGTGGGATTAGAGGTCAAGCGCTTCGTGCTCCCCTGTCACAACTGCTCTTGAAAGGAGAGCGGGCCCCAGAAACGTTGGATTCAAATGCACTTTTAGGAGATAAAGTGACCAGTGACAGCAATGTTTGTGTCACAGTTGAAAAGCTAACTGTGTGCTAAACATGATCAGCAGGAGCTTTTTCGCAAGGCTCTTCTGCTGTTTTAGCACAGTCTAAACATTGCTGCTCTACTCTCTCTGTTGCTGCTCAGCAGAGAGCTGGCACAGAGATGTTGGATTCAATTGGTCTTTCAGGCAGGAAAGGGAGGAGTGACAGCAATGTATGTTGCAGAGTTGTAAAGCTCGCTGTGCGCTGAAGATGATCTGTAGGAACATTTTGTCCTGGCTTTTCTGCTCTTTCAGCAGTGTCTAAACGTTCCTGCTCTACTTACTCTTGCTGCAGCTCACAGAGAGCGTGCACTGGAGAGGTTGTATTCAAACGGTCTTTTTGGAGAAAGAGTGAAGAGTGACAGCAATGTTTGTGTCACAGTTGGAAAGCTCACTGTGTGCTATAGATGACCAGCAGGAGTTTTTTCGCAAGGCTCTTCTGCTGTTTTAGCACAGTCTAAACATTGCTGCTCTACTCTCTCTGTTGCTGCTCAGCAGAGAGCTGGCACAGAGATGTTGGATTCAACTGGTCTTTCAGGCAGGAAAGGGAGGAGTGACAGCAATGTGTGTTGAAGAGTTGCAAAGCTCGCTGTGCGCTGACGATGATGAGCAGGAACATTTTGGCCTGGCTCTTCTGCTCTTTCAGCAGAGTCTAAACGTTCCTGCTCTACTCACTGTGCTGCTGCTCAGAGAGAGCGGGCACTGGAAAGGTTGCATTCAAATGGACTTTTAGGAGATAAAGTGACAGCAATGTGTGTGTCACAGTTTCAAAGCTCACTGTGCGCTGAAGATGCCCAGCCGGAGTTTCCCTGCTGGCCCATCGGCTGTGGGATTAGAGGTCAAGCGCTTCGTGCTCCCCTGTCACAACTGCTCTTGAAAGGAGAGAGGGCCCCAGAAACGCTGGATTCAAATGCACTTTTAGGAGATAAAGTGACCAGTGACAGTAATGTGTGTGTCACAGTTGCAAAGCTAACTGTGTGCTAAACATGATCAGCAGGAGCTTTTTCGCAAGGCTCTTCTGCTGTTTTAGCACAGTCTAAACATTGCTGCTCTACTCTCTCTGTTGCTGCTCAGCAGAGAGAGAGCACAGAGATGTTGGATTCAATTGGTCTTTCAGGCAGGAAAGGGAGGAGTGACAGCAATGTATGTTGCAGAGTTGCAAAGCTCGCTGTGCGCTGAAGATGATCTGTAGGAACATTTTGTCCTGGCTTTTCTGCTCTTTCAGCAGTGTCTAAACGTTCCTGCTCTACTTACTCTTGCTGCAGCTCACAGAGAGCGTGCACTGGAGAGGTTGTATTCAAACGGTCTTTTAGGAGAAAGAGTGAAGAGTGACAGCAATGTTTGTGTCACAGTTTAAAGCTCACTGTGTGCTAAACATGATCAGCAGGAGCTTTTTTGCAAGGCGCTTCTGCTGTTTTAGTCCAGTCTAAACATTCCTGCTCTACTCTCTCTGTTGCTGCTCAGCAGAGAGCGGGCACAGAGATGGTGGATTCAGTTGGTCTTTCAGGCAGGAAAGGGAGGAGTGACAGCAATGCGTGTTGCAGAGTTGCAAAGCTCGCTGTGCGCTGATGATGATCTGCAGGAACATTTTGTCCTGGCTCTTCTGCTCTTTTAGCAGGGACAAAACGTTCCGGCTCTACTCTCTCTGCTGCTGCCCAGCTGAGAAAGGGCACAGAGATTTTGGATTCAATTGGACTTTGAGGTAGGAAAGTGAGGAGCAACCGCAATATATGTGTCACAGCTGCAAAGCTGACTAATTGCTGAAGATGCACAGCCGAGCTTTCACTCCTGGCTCTTCGGCTGTGGGAGCAGAGGCCAAGAGCTCGTGTTCACCTGTCACTGCTGCTGTTCAAACGAGAGAGGGCGCGAGAGATCATGGATTCAAAGGGACTCTTAGGAGATGAAGTGAGGAGTGACAGCAATGTGTGTTTCAGCGTTGCGAAGCTCACTGTGCGCTGAAGATGATCAGTGGGAACTTTCTGGACTGTCTCTTCTGCTGTTTCAGCAGAGTCCAAACGTAAGTGCTATATTCTGCTACTGCTCACAAAGAGCAAGCACAGGAGATGTAGGATTCAATTGGACTTTCAGGTAGGAAAGTGAGAGGTGACAGCAATGTGTGTTGCAGAGTTGCAAAGCTCACTGTGTGCTGAAGATGCCCAGCAGGAGTTTCCCTGCTGGCCCTTCGGCTGTGGGATTAGAGTCCAAGCGCTCGTCCTCCCCTGTCACAACTCCTCTCGAAACGAGAGAGCGCACCAGAAACGTTGGATTCAAATGCACTTTTAGGAGATAAAGTGAGGAGTGACAGCAATGTTTGTGTCACAGTTTAAAGCTCGCTGTGTGCTAAACATGATCAGCAGGAGCTTTTTGCAAGGCACTTCTGCTGTTTTAGCCCAGTCTAAACATTCCTGCTCCTCTCTTTCTGTTGCTGCTCAGCAGAGAGCGGGCACAGAGATGTTGGAATCAATTGGTCTTTCAGGCAGGAAAGGGAGGACTGACAGCAATGTGTGTTGCAGAGTTGCAAAGCTCACTGTGTGCTGAAGATGCCCAGCAGGAGTTTCCCTGCTGGCCCTTCGGCTGTGGGATTAGAGTCCAAGCGCTCGTCCTCCCCTGTCACAACTCCTCTCGAAACGAGAGAGCGCACCAGAAACGTTGGATTCAAATGCACTTTTAGGAGAAAGAGTGAGGAGTGTCAGCAATGTTTGTGTCACAGTTTAAAGCTCACTGTGTGCTAAACATGATCAGCAGGAGCTTTTTTGCAAGGCGCTTCTGCTGTTTTAGTCCAGTCTAAACATTCCTGCTCCTGTCTTTCTGTTGCTGCTCAGCAGAGAGCGGGCACAGAGATGGTGGATTCAGTTGGTCTTTCAGGCAGGAAAGGGAGGAGTGACAGCAATGCGTGTTGCAGAGTTGCAAAGCTCGCTGTGCGCTGAAGATGATCTGCAGGAACATTTTGTCCTGGCTCTTCTGCTCTTTTAGCAGGGACAAAACGTTCCTGCTCTACTCTCTCTGCTGCTGCCCAGCAGAGAAAGGGCCCAGAGATTTTGGATTCAATTGCACTTTGAGGTAGGAAAGTGAGGAGCAACCGCAATATATGTGTCACAGTTGCAAAGCTGACTAATTGCTGAAGATGCCCAGCCGGAGCTTTCACTCCTGGCTCTTCGGCTGTGGGAGCAGAGGCCAA
Source organism: Lathamus discolor (assembly GCF_037157495.1). Lineage (NCBI taxonomy): Eukaryota > Metazoa > Chordata > Aves > Psittaciformes > Psittacidae > Lathamus > Lathamus discolor. The sequence continues at coordinate 25,933 of NW_027069258.1, read as the reverse complement.
GAGCTCGTGTTCACCTGTCACTGCTGCTGTTCAAACGAGAGAGGGCGCGAGAGACCATGGATTCAAAGGGACTATTAGGAGATGAAGTGAGGAGTGACAGCAATGTGTGTTTCAGCGTTGCAAAGCTCACTGTGCGCTGAAGATGCTCAGTGGGAACTTTCTGGACTGTCTCTTCTGCTGTTTCAGCAGAGTCCAGACGTAAGTGCTATATTCTGCTACTGCTCACAAAGAGCAAGCACAGGAGATGTAGGATTCAATTGGACTTTGAGGTAGGAAAGTGAGAGGTGACAGCAATGTGTGTTTCAGAGTTGCAAAGCTCACTGTGTGCTGAAGATGCCCAGCAGGAGTTTACCTGCTGGCCCTTCAGCTGTGGGATTAGAGTCCAAGCGCTCGTCCTCCCCTGTCACAACTCCTCTCGAAACGAGAGCGCGCACCAGAAACGTTGGATTCAAATGCACTTTTAGGAGAAAGAGTGAAGAGTGGCAGCAATGTTTGTGTCACAGTTTAAAGCTCACTGTGTGCTAAACATGATCAGCAGGAGCTTTTTTGCAAGGCACTTCTGCTGTTTTAGCCCAGTCTAAACATTCCTGCTCCTCTCTTTCTGTTGCTGCTCAGCAGAGAGCGGGCACAGAGATGTTGGAATCAATTGGTCTTTCAGGCAGGAAAGGGAGGAGTGACAGCAATGTGTGTTGCAGAGTTGCAAAGCTCACTGTGTGCTGAAGATGCCCAGCAGGAGTTTCCCTGCTGGCCCTTCGGCTGTGGGATTCGAGTCCAAGCGCTCGTCCTCCCCTGTCACAACTCCTCTCGAAACGAGAGAGCGCACCAGAAACGTTGGATTCAAATGCACTTTTAGGAGATAAAGTGAGGAGTGACAGCAATGTTTGTGTCACAGTTTAAAGCTCGCTGTGTGCTAAACATGATCAGCAGGAGCTTTTTTGCAAGGCTCTTCTGCTGTTTTAGCACAGTCTCAACATTCCTTCTCTACTCTCTCTGTTGCTGCTCAGCAGAGTGCGGGCACAGAGATGGTGGATTCAGTTGGTCTTTCAGGCAGGAAAGGGAGGAGTGACAGCAATGTCTGTTGCAGAGTTGCAAAGATCGCTGTGCTCTGAAGATGACCAGTGGGAACTTTCTGGACTGTCTCTTCTGCTGTTTCAGCAGAGTCCAAACGTAAGTGCTATATTCTGCTACTGCTCACAAAGAGCAAGCACAGGAGATGTAGGATTCAATGGGACTTTGAGGTAGGAAAGTGAGAGGTGACAGCAATGTGTGTTTCAGAGTTGCAAAGCTCACTGTGTGCTGAAGATGCCCAGCAGGAGTTTCCCTGCTGGCCCTTCGGCTGTGGGATTAGAGTCCAAGCGCTCGTCCTCCCCTGTCACAACTCCTCTCGAAACGAGAGAGCGCACCAGAAACGTTGGATTCAAATGCCCTTTTAGGAGAAAGAGTGAAGAGTGACAGCAATGTTTGTGTCACAGTTTAAAGCTCACTGTGTGCTAAACATGATCAGCAGGAGCTTTTTTGCAAGGCGCTTCTGCTGTTTTAGTCCAGTCTAAACATTCCTGCTCTACTCTCTCTGTTGCTGCTCAGCAGAGAGCGGGCACAGAGATGGTGGATTCAGTTGGTCTTTCAGGCAGGAATGGGAGGAGTGACAGCAATGCGTGTTGCAGAGTTGCAATGCTCACTGTGCGCTGAAGATGGTCTGCAGGAACATTTTGTCCTGGCTCTTCTGCTCTTTTAGCAGGGACAAAACGTTCCGGCTCTACTCTCTCTGCTGCTGCCCAGCAGAGAAAGGGCACAGAGATTTTGGATTCAATTGGACTTTGAGGTAGGAAAGTGAGGAGCAACCGCAATATATGTGTCACTGTTGCAAGGCTGACTAACTGCTGAAGATTCCCAGCCGGAGCTTTCACTCCTGGCTCTTCGGCTGTGGGAGCAGAGGCCAAGAGCGCGTGTTCACCTGTCACTGCTGCTGTTCAAACGAGAGAGGGCGCGAGAGACCATGCATTCAAAGGGACTATTAGGAGATGAAGTGAGGAGTGACAGCAATGTGTGTTTCAGAGTTGCAAAGCTCACTGTGCGCTGAAGATGATCAGTGGGAACTTTCTGGACTGTCTCTTCTGCTGTTTCAGCAGAGTCCAAACGGAAGTGCTATATTCTGCTCCTGCTCACAAAGAGCAAGCACAGGAGATGTAGGATTCAATTGGACTTTGAGGTAGGAAAGTGAGAGGTGACAGCAATGTGTGTTTCAGAGTTGCAAAGCTCACTGTGTGCTGAAGATGCCCAGCAGGAGTTTCCCTGCTGGCCCTTCAGCTGTGGGATTAGATTCCAAGCGCTCGTCCTCCCCTGTCACAACTCCTCTCGAAACGAGAGAGCGCACCAGAAACGTTGGATTCAAATGCACTTTTAGGAGATAAAGTGAGGAGTGACAGCAATGTTTGTGTCACAGTTTAAAGCTCACTGTGTGCTAAACATGATCAGCAGGAGCTTTTTTGCAAGGCGCTTCTGCTGTTTTAGTCCAGTCTAAACATTCCTGCTCTACTCTTTCTGTTGCTGCTCAGCAGAGAGCGGGCACAGAGATGGTGGATTCAGTTGGTCTTTCAGGCAGGAAAGGGAGGAGTGACAGCAATGCGTGTTGCAGAGTTGCAAAGCTCGCTGTGCGCTGAAGATGATCTGCAGGAACATTTTGTCCTGGCTCTTCTGCTCTTTTAGCAGGGACAAAACCTTCCGGCTCTACTCTCTCTGCTGCTGCCCAGCAGAGAACGGGCACAGAGATTTTGGATTCAATTGGACTTTGAGGTAGGAAAGTGAGGAGCAACCGCAATATATGTGTCACAGTTGCAAAGCTGACTAGTTGCTGAAGATGCCCAGCCGGAGCTTTCACTCCTGGCTCTTCGGCTGTGGGAGCAGAGGCCAAGAGCTCGTGTTCACCTGTCACTGCTCCTGTTCAAACGAGAGAGGGCGCGAGAGACCATGGATTCAAAGGGACTATTAGGAGATGAAGTGAGGAGTGACAGCAATGTGTGTTTCAGAGTTGCAAAGCTCACTGTGTGCTGAAGATGCCCAGCAGGAGTTTACCTGCTGGCCCTTCGGCTGTGGGATTAGAGTCCAAGCGCTCGTCCTCCCCTGTCACAACTCCTCTCGAAACGAGAGCGCGCACCAGAAACGTTGGATTCAAATGCACTTTTAGGAGAAAGAGTGAAGAGTGGCAGCAATGTTTGTGTCACAGTTTAAAGCTCACTGTGTGCTAAACATGATCAGCAGGAGCTTTTTTGCAAGGCACTTCTGCTGTTTTAGCCCAGTCTAAACATTCCTGCTCCTCTCTTTCTGTTGCTGCTCAGCAGAGAGCGGGCACAGAGATGTTGGAATCAATTGGTCTTTCAGGCAGGAAAGGGAGGAGTGACAGCAATGTGTGTTGCAGAGTTGCAAAGCTCACTGTGTGCTGAAGATGCCCAGCAGGAGTTTCCCTGCTGGCCCTTCGGCTGTGGGATTCGAGTCCAAGCGCTCGTCCTCCCCTGTCACAACTCCTCTCGAAACGAGAGAGCGCACCAGAAACGTTGGATTCAAATGCACTTTTAGGAGATAAAGTGAGGAGTGACAGCAATGTTTGTGTCACAGTTTAAAGCTCGCTGTGTGCTAAACATGATCAGCAGGAGCTTTTTTGCAAGGCTCTTCTGCTGTTTTAGCACAGTCTCAACATTCCTTCTCTACTCTCTCTGTTGCTGCTCAGCAGAGTGCGGGCACAGAGATGGTGGATTCAGTTGGTCTTTCAGGCAGGAAAGGGAGGAGTGACAGCAATGTCTGTTGCAGAGTTGCAAAGATCGCTGTGCTCTGAAGATGACCAGTGGGAACTTTCTGGACTGTCTCTTCTGCTGTTTCAGCAGAGTCCAAACGTAAGTGCTATATTCTGCTACTGCTCACAAAGAGCAAGCACAGGAGATGTAGGATTCAATGGGACTTTGAGGTAGGAAAGTGAGAGGTGACAGCAATGTGTGTTTCAGAGTTGCAAAGCTCACTGTGTGCTGAAGATGCCCAGCAGGAGTTTCCCTGCTGGCCCTTCGGCTGTGGGATTAGAGTCCAAGCGCTCGTCCTCCCCTGTCACAACTCCTCTCGAAACGAGAGAGCGCACCAGAAACGTTGGATTCAAATGCCCTTTTAGGAGAAAGAGTGAAGAGTGACAGCAATGTTTGTGTCACAGTTTAAAGCTCACTGTGTGCTAAACATGATCAGCAGGAGCTTTTTTGCAAGGCGCTTCTGCTGTTTTAGTCCAGTCTAAACATTCCTGCTCTACTCTCTCTGTTGCTGCTCAGCAGAGAGCGGGCACAGAGATGGTGGATTCAGTTGGTCTTTCAGGCAGGAATGGGAGGAGTGACAGCAATGCGTGTTGCAGAGTTGCAATGCTCACTGTGCGCTGAAGATGGTCTGCAGGAACATTTTGTCCTGGCTCTTCTGCTCTTTTAGCAGGGACAAAACGTTCCGGCTCTACTCTCTCTGCTGCTGCCCAGCAGAGAAAGGGCACAGAGATTTTGGATTCAATTGGACTTTGAGGTAGGAAAGTGAGGAGCAACCGCAATATATGTGTCACTGTTGCAAGGCTGACTAACTGCTGAAGATTCCCAGCCGGAGCTTTCACTCCTGGCTCTTCGGCTGTGGGAGCAGAGGCCAAGAGCGCGTGTTCACCTGTCACTGCTGCTGTTCAAACGAGAGAGGGCGCGAGAGACCATGCATTCAAAGGGACTATTAGGAGATGAAGTGAGGAGTGACAGCAATGTGTGTTTCAGAGTTGCAAAGCTCACTGTGCGCTGAAGATGATCAGTGGGAACTTTCTGGACTGTCTCTTCTGCTGTTTCAGCAGAGTCCAAACGGAAGTGCTATATTCTGCTCCTGCTCACAAAGAGCAAGCACAGGAGATGTAGGATTCAATTGGACTTTGAGGTAGGAAAGTGAGAGGTGACAGCAATGTGTGTTTCAGAGTTGCAAAGCTCACTGTGTGCTGAAGATGCCCAGCAGGAGTTTCCCTGCTGGCCCTTCAGCTGTGGGATTAGATTCCAAGCGCTCGTCCTCCCCTGTCACAACTCCTCTCGAAACGAGAGAGCGCACCAGAAACGTTGGATTCAAATGCACTTTTAGGAGATAAAGTGAGGAGTGACAGCAATGTTTGTGTCACAGTTTAAAGCTCACTGTGTGCTAAACATGATCAGCAGGAGCTTTTTTGCAAGGCGCTTCTGCTGTTTTAGTCCAGTCTAAACATTCCTGCTCTACTCTTTCTGTTGCTGCTCAGCAGAGAGCGGGCACAGAGATGGTGGATTCAGTTGGTCTTTCAGGCAGGAAAGGGAGGAGTGACAGCAATGCGTGTTGCAGAGTTGCAAAGCTCGCTGTGCGCTGAAGATGATCTGCAGGAACATTTTGTCCTGGCTCTTCTGCTCTTTTAGCAGGGACAAAACCTTCCGGCTCTACTCTCTCTGCTGCTGCCCAGCAGAGAACGGGCACAGAGATTTTGGATTCAATTGGACTTTGAGGTAGGAAAGTGAGGAGCAACCGCAATATATGTGTCACAGTTGCAAAGCTGACTAGTTGCTGAAGATGCCCAGCCGGAGCTTTCACTCCTGGCTCTTCGGCTGTGGGAGCAGAGGCCAAGAGCTCGTGTTCACCTGTCACTGCTCCTGTTCAAACGAGAGAGGGCGCGAGAGACCATGGATTCAAAGGGACTATTAGGAGATGAAGTGAGGAGTGACAGCAATGTGTGTTTCAGAGTTGCAAAGCTCACTGTGTGCTGAAGATGCCCAGCAGGAGTTTACCTGCTGGCCCTTCGGCTGTGGGATTAGAGTCCAAGCGCTCGTCCTCCCCTGTCACAACTCCTCTCGAAACGAGAGAGCGCACCAGAAGCGTTGGATTCAAATGCACTTTTAGGAGAAAGAGTGAAGAGTGGCAGCAATGTTTGTGTCACAGTTTAAAGCTCACAGTGTGCTAAACGTGATCAGCAGGAGCTTTTTTGCAAGGCACTTCTGCTGTTTTAGCCCAGTCTAAACATTCCTGCTCCTCTCTTTCAGTTGCTGCTCAGCAGAGAGCGGGCACATAGATGTTGGAATCAATTGGTCTTTCAGGCAGGAAAGGGAGGAGTGACAGCAATTTGTGTTGCAGAGTTGCAAAGCTCACTGTGTGCTGAAGATGCCCAGCAGGAGTTTCCCTGCTGGCCCTTCGGCTGTGGGATTAGAGTCCAAGCGCTCGTCCTCCCCTGTCACAACTCCTCTCGAAACGAGAGAGCGCACCAGAAACGTTGGATTCAAATGCACTTTTAGGAGATAAAGTGAGGAGTGACAGCAATGTTTGTGTCACAGTTTAAAGCTCGCTGTGTGCTAAACATGATCAGCAGGAGCTTTTTTGCAAGGCTCTTCTGCTGTTTTAGAACAGTCTCAACATTCCTGCTCTACTCTCTCTGTTGCAGCTCAGCCGAGAGCGGGCACAGAGATGGTGGATTCAGTTGGTCTTTCAGGCAGGAATGGGAGGAGTGACAGCAATGTCTGTTGCAGAGTTGCTAAGATCGCTGTGCTCTGAAGATGACCAGTGGGAACTTTCTGGACTGTCTCTTCTGGACTCTGCTGAAACAGCAGAAGAGACAGTCCAGAAAGTTCCCACTGAGCATCTTCAGCGCACAGTGAGCTTTGCGACGCTGAAACACACATTGCTGTCACTCCTCACTTCATCTCCTAATAGTCCCTTTGAATCCATGGTCTCTCGCGCCCTCTCTCGTTTGAACAGCAGCAGTGACAGGTGAACACGAGCTCTTGGCCTCTGCTCCCACAGCCGAAGAGCCAGGAGTGAAAGCTCCGGCTGGGCATCTTCAGCAATTAGTCAGCTTTGCAACTGTGACACATATATTGCGGTTGCTCCTCACTTTCCTACCTCAAAGTGCAATTGAATCCAAAATCTCTGGGCCCTTTCTCTGCTGGGCAGCAGCAGAGAGAGTAGAGCAGGAACGTTTTGTCCCTGCTAAAAGAGCAGAAGAGCCAGGACAAAATGTTCCTGCAGATCATCTTCAGCGCACAGCGAGCTTTGCAACTCTGCAACACGCATTGCTGTCACTCCTCCCTTTCCTGCCTGAAAGACCAACTGAATCCACCATCTCTGTGCCCGCTCTCTGCTGAGCAGCAACAGAAAGACAGGAGCAGGAATGTTTAGACTGGACTAAAACAGCAGAAGCGCCTTGCAAAAAAGCTCCTGCTGATCATGTTTAGCACACAGTGAGCTTTAAACTGTGACACAAACATTGCTGACACTCCTCACTCTTTCTCCTAAAAGTGCATTTGAATCCAACGTTTCTGGTGCGCTCTCTCGTTTCGAGAGGAGTTGTGACAGGGGAGGACGAGCGCTTGGACTCTAATCCCACAGCCGAAGGGCCAGCAGGGAAACTCCTGCTGGGCATCTTCAGCACACAGTGAGCTTTGCAACTCTGCAACACACATTGCTGTCAGTCCTCCCTTTCCTGCCTGAAAGACCAATTGATTCCAACATCTCTGTGCCCGCTCTCTGCTGAGCAGCAACAGAAAGAGAGGAGCAGGAATGTTTAGACTGGGCTAAAACAGCAGAAGTGCCTTGCAAAAAGCTCCTGCTGATCATGTTTAGCACACAGCGAGCTTTAAACTGTGACACAAACATTGCTGTCACTCCTCACTTTATCTCCTAAAAGTGCATTTGAATCCAACGTTTCTGGTGCGCTCTCTCGTTTCGAGAGGAGTTGTGACAGGGGAGGACGAGCGCTTGGACTCTAATCCCACAGCCGAAGGGCCAGCAGGGAAACTCCTGCTGGGCATCTTCAGCACACAGTGAGCTTTGCAACTCTGCAACACACATTGCTGTCACCTCTCACTTTCCTACCTGAAAGTCCAATTGAATCCTACATCTCCTGTGCTTGCTCTTTGTGAGCAGTAGCAGAATATAGCACTTACGTTTGGACTCTGCTGAAACAGCAGAAGAGACAGTCCAGAAAGTTCCCACTGATCATCTTCAGCGCACAGTGAGCTTCGCAACGCTGAAACACACATTGCTGTCACTCCTCACTTCATCTCCTAAGAGTCCCTTTGAATCCATGATCTCTCGCGCCCTCTCTCGTTTGAACAGCAGCAGTGACAGGTGAACACGAGCTCTTGGCCTCTGCTCCCACAGCCGAAGAGCCAGGAGTGAAAGCTCGGCTGTGCATCTTCAGCAATTAGTCAGCTTTGCAGCTGTGACACATATATTGCGGTTGCTCCTCACTTTCCTACCTCAAAGTCCAATTGAATCCAAAATCTCTGTGCCCTTTCTCAGCTGGGCAGCAGCAGAGAGAGTAGAGCCGGAACGTTTTGTCCCTGCTAAAAGAGCAGAAGAGCCAGGACAAAATGTTCCTGCAGATCATCATCAGCGCACAGCGAGCTTTGCAACTCTGCAACACGCATTGCTGTCACTCCTCCCTTTCCTGCCTGAAAGACCAACTGAATCCACCATCTCTGTGCCCGCTCTCTGCTGAGCAGCAACAGAGAGAGTAGAGCAGGAATGTTTAGACTGGACTAAAACAGCAGAAGCGCCTTGCAAAAAAGCTCCTGCTGATCATGTTTAGCACACAGTGAGCTTTAAACTGTGACACAAACATTGCTGTCACTCTTCACTCTTTCTCCTAAAAGACCGTTTGAATACAACCTCTCCAGTGCACGCTCTCTGTGAGCTGCAGCAAGAGTAAGTAGAGCAGGAACGTTTAGACACTGCTGAAAGAGCAGAAAAGCCAGGACAAAATGTTCCTACAGATCATCTTCAGCGCACAGCGAGCTTTGCAACTCTGCAACATACATTGCTGTCACTCCTCCCTTTCCTGCCTGAAAGACCAATTGAATCCAACATCTCTGTGCTCTCTCTCTGCTGAGCAGCAACAGAGAGAGTAGAGCAGCAATGTTTAGACTGTGCTAAAACAGCAGAAGAGCCTTGCGAAAAAGCTCCTGCTGATCATGTTTAGCACACAGTTAGCTTTGCAACTGTGACACACACATTACTGTCACTGGTCACTTTATCTCCTAAAAGTGCATTTGAATCCAGCGTTTCTGGGGCCCTCTCTCCTTTCAAGAGCAGTTGTGACAGGGGAGCACGAAGCGCTTGACCTCTAATCCCACAGCCGATGGGCCAGCAGGGAAACTCCGGCTGGGCATCTTCAGCGCACAGTGAGCTTTGAAACTGTGACACACACATTGCTGTCACTTTATCTCCTAAAAGTCCATTTGAATGCAACCTTTCCAGTGCCCGCTCTCTCTGAGCAGCAGCACAGTGAGTAGAGCAGGAACGTTTAGACTCTGCTGAAAGAGCAGAAGAGCCAGGCCAAAATGTTCCTGCTCATCATCGTCAGCGCACAGCGAGCTTTGCAACTCTTCAACACACATTGCTGTCACTCCTCCCTTTCCTGCCTGAAAGACCAGTTGAATCCAACATCTCTGTGCCAGCTCTCTGCTGAGCAGCAACAGAGAGAGTAGAGCAGCAATGTTTAGACTGTGCTAAAACAGCAGAAGAGCCTTGCGAAAAAACTCCTGCTGGTCATCTATAGCACACAGTGAGCTTTCCAACTGTGACACAAACATTGCTGTCACTCTTCACTCTTTCTCCAAAAAGACCGTTTGAATACAACCTCTCCAGTGCACGCTCTCTGTGAGCTGCAGCAAGAGTAAGTAGAGCAGGAACGTTTAGACACTGCTGAAAGAGCAGAAAAGCCAGGACAAAATGTTCCTACAGATCATCTTCAGCGCACAGCGAGCTTTACAACTCTGCAACATACATTGCTGTCACTCCTCCCTTTCCTGCCTGAAAGACCAATTGAATCCAACATCTCTGTGCCAGCTCTCTGCTGAGCAGCAACAGAGAGAGTAGAGCAGCAATGTTTAGACTGTGCTAAAACAGCAGAAGAGCCTTGCGAAAAAGCTCCTGCTGATCATGTTTAGCACACAGTTAGCTTTTCAACTGTGACACAAACATTGCTGTCACTGGTCACTTTATCTCCTAAAAGTGCATTTGAATCCAACGTTTCTGGGGCCCGCTCTCCTTTCAAGAGCAGTTGTGACAGGGGAGCACGAAGCGCTTGACCTCTAATCCCACAGCCGATGGGCCAGCAGGGAAACTCCGGCTGGGCATCTTCAGCGCACAGTGAGCTTTGAAACTGTGTCACACACATTGCTGTCACCCCTCACTTGCCTACCTGAAAGTCCAATTGAATCCTACAACTCCTGTGCTTGCTCTTTGTCAGCAGCAGCAGAATATAGCAGTTACGTTTGGTCTCTGCTGAAACAGCAGAAGAGACATGCACAAAGTTCCTGCTGATCATCTTCAGCACACAGTGAGCTTTGCAACTGTGACACACACATTACTGTCACTTTATCTCCTAAAAGTCCATTTGAATGCAACCTTTCCAGGGCCCGCTCTCTCTGAGCAGCAGCACAGTGAGTAGAGCAGGAACGTTTAGACTCTGCTGAAAGAGCAGAAGAGCCAGGCCAAAATGTTCCTGCTCATCATCGTCAGCGCACAGCGAGCTTTGCAACACTGCAACACACATTGCTGTCACTCCTCCCTTTCCTGCCTGAAAGACCAGTTGAATCCAACATCTCTGTGCTCTCTCTCTGCTGAGCAGCAACAGAGAGAGTAGAGCAGCAATGTTTAGACTGTGCTAAAACAGCAGAAGAGCCTTGCGAAAAACCTCCTGCTGGTCATCTATAGCACAGAGTGAGCTTTGCAACTGTGACACAAACATTGCTGTCACTCTTCATTTTTTCTCCAAAAAGACCGTTTGAATACAACCTCTCCAGTGCACGCTCTCTGTGAGATGCAGCAAGAGTAAGTAGAGCAGGAACGTTTAGACACTGCTGAAAGAGCAGAAAAGCCAGGACAAAATGTTCCTACAGATCATCTTCAGCGCACAGCGAGCTTTGCAACTCTGCAACATACATTGCTGTCACTCCTCCCTTTCCTGCCTGAAAGACCAATTGAATCCAACATCTCTGTGCCAGCTCTCTGCTGAGCAGCAACAGAGAGAGTAGAGCAGCAATGTTTAGACTGTGCTAAAACAGCAGAAGAGCCTTGCGAAAAAGCTCCTGCTGATCATGTTTAGCACACAGTTAGCTTTTCAACTGTGACACAAACATTGCTGTCACTGGTCACTTTATCTCCTAAAAGTGCATTTGAATCCAACGTTTCTGGGGCCCTCTCTCCTTTCAAGAGGAGTTGTGACAGGGGAGCACGAAGCGCTTGACCTCTAATCCCACAGCCGATGGGCCAGCAGGGAAACTCCGGCTGGGCATCTTCAGCGCACAGTGAGCTTTGAAACTGTGTCACACACATTGCTGTCACCCCTCACTTGCCTACCTGAAAGTCCAATTGAATCCTACAACTCCTGTGCTTGCTCTTTGTCAGCAGCAGCAGAATATAGCAGTTACGTTTGGTCTCTGCTGAAACAGCAGAAGAGACATGCACAAAGTTCCTGCTGATCATCTTCAGCACACAGTGAGCTTTGCAACTGTGACACACACATTACTGTCACTGGTCACTTTATCTCCTAAAAGTCCATTTGAATGCAACCTTTCCAGTGCCCGCTCTCTCTGAGCAGCAGCACAGTGAGTAGAGCAGGAACGTTTAGACTCTGCTGAAAGAGCAGAAGAGCCAGGCCAAAATGTTCCTGCTCATCATCGTCAGCGCACAGCGAGCTTTGCAACTCTGCAACACACATTGCTGTCACTCCTCCCTTTCCTGCCTGAAAGACCAGTTGAATCCAACATCTCTGTGCCAGCTCTCTGCTGAGCAGCAACAGAGAGAGTAGAGCAGCAATGTTTAGACTGTGCTAAAACAGCAGAAGAGCCTTGCGAAAAAGCTCCTGGATTAAAGCGGGTAATAATTGGGAGAAACTATGTTAGAAAAAAAAAAAAGCTTAATAAAAGTTGAAGGAGGGCAAAAATGGTTAAGGTATAGCCAAAAAAGGCTTAAAAAGGGTAAGAGATATGCAAAAACTGGGATAGAATTCCCAATAAGGCTTTAAAGCAGGTTAGAGATGTGCAAAAACTGGTCAGAAATGGCCAAAAATGGATTAAAGCGGGGGAGAAATGGGAAAAACTGCATTAGAAACAGAAAAAAAGCATAAAAAGTTTTGAATGAGGGAAAAAATGGTGAAGATATATCCCAAAAAGGCTTAAAAAGGATTAGAGATGTGCAAAAATGGGATAGAAATGGCCAAAAACTCTTTAAAATGTGTTAGAAATGGAGAAAAATGGGTTAGAAATGGACAAAAAATGGATAAGAAATGGCCAAAAGTAGCTTAAAAGGGGTTAGAGATGTGCAAAAATGAGTTAGAAATGGCCAAGAATGGCATAAAACAGGTTAAGAATGGCCAAAAATGGGTTAGAAATGGCCAAAAAGGCTTTAAAGCAGGTAAGAGATGTTTAAAAAAAAAAAAAAATAAAATGGTTAGAAGTGGCAAAAAAATGGATTAAAGATGGTGAGAAATGCAGAAAACTGGGTTAGAAACGGAAAAAAAATAGCATAATCCGTGTTGAAAGTGGGGAGAAATGGTTTAGAAAGAACCAAAAATGGCTTTAAAAGGGTTAGAGATTTGCAAAAATGGAATAGAAATGGCCAAAATTTATTTAAAAAGCCTCAAAAATGGACAAAAAATGCATTAGAAATGGCCAAAACCGGCTTAAAAGGGTTAGAGGTATGCGAGAACGGTTTAGAAAAAGCCAAATTAGGCTTAAAAGGGGCTAGAGATGAGCAAAAAAGGGTTAGAAATGGCCAAAAATAGCTTAAAATGGGTTAGATATAGCCAAAAAAGGGTTAAAATGGGTTAGTAGTGGGTAAAAAAGGGTTAGATGTAGCCGAAAATGGCATAAAACGTGTGAGAACTGGGCCAAAAATGGGTCAGAAAAGAAAAAAAAATGCTTATAATTACTTGAATGCGGAAGAGAGTGTTTTAGAAAGAGCCCAAAACGGCTTTAAAAAGGTTAGTTGTATGCAAAAATGGGTTACAAATGGCCAAAAACGCCTTAAAATGGGATAGAAATAGTGAAAAATGGCTTAAAATGTGTTAGAAGTGTGTAAAAATGGTTTAGATAAACCCAAAAATGGTTTAAATCGTGTGAGCAATGGGCAAAAAATGAGTTAGAAAAGGAAAGAAAAATGGCTTAAACCAGGTTGAAAGTCAGAAAAAATGGTGTAGAAAGACCCAAACGTGTCTTTAAAAGGGCTAGAGATGAGCAGAAATGGGTTAGAAATGGCAAAGAATGGCTTAAAAGAGGTTAGAGATGTGCCAGAAATGGTTAGAAATGGCCAAAACTGCTTTAAAGCAGGTTAGAGATGTGCAAAAATGGGCTAGAAATGGCCAAAAATGGATTCAAGTGGGTAAAGAAATGGGGAAAACTGGGTTAGAAACAGAAAAAAACTAGTTTAAAACGGGTGGAAAGTGGGCAAAAATGGTTGAGAAAGAGTCAAAAATGCATTAAAAGGGTTCTAGACACGCAAAAATGGGATAGAAATGGCCAAAAATGATTTAAAACGGGTTAGAAATGTTCAAAAATTGGATTAGAAATGGCCAAAACCGGTTTAAAAAGGGTTAGAGGTAAGCAGAGATGAGTGAGAAATAGCCAAAACCGGCTTAAAAAAGGTTAGAGATGTGCAAAAATGGGTCAGGAATGACCAAAGCTGGCTTAAAATGGGTTAGAAACGGCCAAAATGCTTTAAAGCGGGTAAGTGTTGTGCGAAAACGGGTTAGAAATGGCCTAAGTTGGCCAAAAGCGGGTTAGAAATGGCCAAAAAGGCTTTAAAGCAGGTTAGAGATGTGTGTGCAATGGTTAGAAATGGCAAAAATGGGTTAAAGCAGATAAGAAATGGGGAAAACTTGGTTAGAAAGGGAAGAGAAAAAACCTTCAAACGAGTGGAAAGTTGGCAAAAATCGTTCAGGTAGAGCAAAAAAAGGCTTAAAAAGGGTTAGAGCTGAGGAAAAATGGGTTATAAATGGCCAAAAGCGGCTTAAAGGTGGTTAGATAGGGGTAAAACTGGGGTAGGAATGGCCAAAAATTGCTTAAAATGGGTTAGAAGTTTGCAAAACTGTGCTAGAAATGGCCCAAAAGGTGTAAATTGGGACAGAAATGGTGAAAAATGGCTTAAAATGCGTTAGGAGTGAGCAAAAATGGGTTAGATATAGCCGAAAACGGTTTAAATCGTGTGAGAAACAGGCAAAAAATGAGTTAGAAAAGAACTAAAAATGGCTTAAAACGGGTTGAGAGCGAGAAAACATCGTGTAGAAAGAGGCAAAAATGGCTTTAAAAGGGTTAGAGATGTGCAAAAATGGGTTAGAAATGGCAAAAAATGGCTTAAAAGGGCTTATAGATGTGCCAAAAATGGTTGGAAATGGCCAAAAATGCTTTAAAGCAGGTTAGAGATGTGTAAAAGTGGGTTAGAAATGGCCTAAAATGGATTAAAGCGGGTAATAATTGGGAGAAACTGTGTTAGAAACTGAAGAAAAAAAAGCTTAATAAGAGTTGAAGGAGGGCAAAAATGGTTAAGGTATAGCCAAAAAAGGCTTAAAAAGGGTTAGAGATATGCAAAAACTGGGATAGAAATGGCCAAAAAGGCTTTAAAGCAGGTTAGAGATGTGCAAAAACTGGTCAGAAATGGCCAAAAAAGGATTAAAGCGGGAGAGAAATGGGAAAAACTGCATTAGAAACAGAAAAAAAGCATAAAAAGTTTTGAATGAGGGAAAAAATGGTGAAGATATAGCCCAAAAAGGCTTAAAAAGGATTAGAGATGTGCAAAAATGGGATAGAAATGGCCAAAAACTCTTTAAAATGGGTTAGAAATGGAGAAAAATGGGTTACAAATGGACAAAAAATGGATAAGAAATGGCCAAAAGTAGCTTAAAAGGGGTTAGAGATGTGCAAAAATGAGTTAGAAATGGCCAAGAATGGCATAAAACAGGTTAAGAATGGCCAAAAATGGGTTAGAAATGGCCAAAAAGGCTTTAAAGCAGGTAAGAGATGTGCAAAAAAAAAAAAAAAAATGGTTAGAAGTGGCAAAAAAATGGATTAAAGATGGTGAGAAATGCAGAAAATTGGGTTAGAAACGGAAAAAAAAAATAGCATAAACCGTGTTGAAAGTGGGGAGAAATGGTTTAGAAAGAACCAAAAATGGCTTTAAAAGGGTTAGAGATTTGCAGAAATGGAATAGAAATGGCCAAAATTTATTTAAAAAGCCTCAAAAATGGACAAAAAATGCATTAGAAATGGCCAAAACCGGCTTAAAAGGGTTAGAGGTATGCGAGAACGGTTTAGAAAAAGCCAAATTAGGCTTAAAAGGGGCTAGAGATGAGCAAAAAAGGGTTAGAAATGGCCAAAAATAGCTTAAAATGGGTTAGATATAGCCAAAAAAGGGTTAAAATGGGTTAGTAGTGGGTAAAAAAGGGTTAGATGTAGCCGAAAATGGCATAAAACGTGTGAGAACTGGGCCAAAAATGGGTCAGAAAAGAAAAAAAAATGCTTATAATTACTTGAATGCGGAAGAGAGTGTTTTTGAAAGAGCCAAAAACGGCTTTAAAAGGGTTAGATGTATGCAAAAATGGGTTACAAATGGCCAAAAACGCCTTAAAATGGGATAGAAATAGTGAAAAATGGCTTAAAATGTGTTAGAAGTGTGTAAAAATGGTTTAGATAAACCCAAAAATGGTTTAAATCGTGTGAGCAATGGGCAAAAAATGAGTTAGAAAAGGAAAGAAAAATGGCTTAAACCAGGTTGAAAGTCAGAAAAAATGGTGTAGAAAGACCCAAACGTGGCTTTAAAAGGGCTAGAGATGAGCAGAAATGGGTTAGAAATGGCAAAGAATGGCTTAAAAGAGGTTAGAGATGTGCCAGAAATGGTTAGAAATGGCCAAAACTGCTTTAAAGCAGGTTAGAGATGTGCAAAAATGGGCTAGAAATGGCCAAAAATGGATTCAAGTGGGTAAAGAAATGGGGAAAACTGGGTTAGAAACAGAAAAAAACTAGCTTAAAACGGGTGGAAAGTGGGCAAAAATGGTTTAGAATGAGTCAAAAATGCATTAAAAGGGTTCTAGACACGCAAAAATGGGATAGAAATGGCCAAAAATGATTTAAACCGGGTTAGAAATGGACAAAAATTGGATTAGAAATGGCCAAAACCGGTTTAAAAAGGGTTAGAGGTAAGCAGAGATGAGTGAGAAATAGCCAAAACCGGCTTAAAAAAGGTTAGAGATGTGCAAAAATGGGTCAGAAATGACCAAAGCTGGCTTAAAACGGGTTAGAAACGGCCAAAAAAGCTTTAAAGCGGGTTAGAGATGTGCGAAAACGGGTTAGAAATGGCCTAAGTTGGCCAAAAGCGGGTTAGAAATGGCCAAAAAGGCTTTAAAGCAGGTTAGAGATGTGTGTGCAATGGTTAGAAATGGCAAAAATGGGTTAAAGCAGGTAAGAAATGGGGAAAACTTGGTTAGAAAGGAAATAGAAAAAACCTTCAAACGAGTGGAAAGTTGGCAAAAATCGTTCAGGCATGGCAAAAAAAGGCTTAAAAAGGGTTAGAGCTGAGGAAAAATGGGTTATAAATGGCCAAAAGCGGCTTAAAGGTGGTTAGATACGTGTAAAACTGGGGTAGGAATGGCCAAAAATTGCTTAAAATGGGTTAGAAGTTTGCAAAACTGTGCTAGAAATGGCCCAAAAGGTTTAAATTGGGACAGAAATGGTGAAAAATGGCTTAAAATGCGTTAGGAGTGAGCAAAAATGGGTTCGATATAGCCGAAAACGGTTTAAATCGTGTGAGAACCAGGCAAAAAATGAGTTAGAAAAGAACTAAAAATGGCTTAAAACGGGTTGAGAGCGAGAAAACATCGTGTAGAAAGAGGCAAAAATGGCTTTAAAAGGGTTAGAGATGTGCAAAAATGGGTTAGAAATGGCAAAAAATGGCTTAAAAGGGCTTATAGATGTGCCAAAAATGGTTGGAAATGGCCAAAAATGCTTTAAAGCAGGTTAGAGATGTGTAAAAGTGGGTTAGAAATGGCCAAAAATGGATTAAAGCGGGTAATAATTGGGAGAAACTGTGTTAGAAACAGAAAAAAAAAAAAGCAGCTTAATAAGAGTTGAAGGAGGGCAAAAATGGTTAAGGTATAGCCAAAAAAGGCTTAAAAAGGGTAAGAGATATGCAAAAACTGGGATAGAAATGGCCAAAAAGGCTTTAAAGCAGGTTAGAGATGTGCAAAAACTGGTCAGAAATGGCCAAAAAAGGATTAAAGCGGGAGAGAAATGGGAAAAACTGCATTAGAAACAGAAAAAAAGCATAAAAAGTTTTGAATGAGGGAAAAAATGGTGAAGATATAGCCCAAAAAGGCTTAAAAAGGATTAGAGATGTGCAAAAATGGGATAGAAATGGCCAAAAACTCTTTTAAATGTGTTAGAAATGGAGAAAAATGGGTTACAAATGGACAAAAAATGGATAAGAAATGGCCAAAAGTAGCTTAAAAGGGGTTAGAGATGTGCAAAAATGAGTTAGAAATGGCCAAGAATGGCATAAAACAGGTTAAGAATGGCCAAAAATGGGTTAGAAATGGCCAAAAAGGCTTTAAAGCAGGTAAGAGATGTGCAAAAAAAAAAAAAAAAAAATGGTTAGAAGTGGCAAAAAAATGGATTAAAGATGGTGAGAAATGCAGAAAACTGGGTTAGAAACGGAAAAAAATAATAGCATAAACCGTGTTGAAAGTGGGGAGAAATGGTTTAGAAAGAACCAAAAATGGCTTTAAAAGGGTTAGAGATTTGCAGAAATGGAATAGAAATGGCCAAAATTTATTTAAAAAGCCTCAAAAATGGACAAAAAATGCATTAGAAATGGCCAAAACCGGCTTAAAAGGGTTAGAGGTATGCGAGAACGGTTTAGAAAAAGCCAAATTAGGCTTAAAAGGGGCTAGAGATGAGCAAAAAAGGGTTAGAAATGGCCAAAAATAGCTAAAAATGGGTTAGATATAGCCAAAAAAGGGTTAAAATGGGTTAGTAGTGGGTAAAAAAGGGTTAGATGTAGCCGAAAATGGCATAAAACGTGTGAGAACTGGGCCAAAAATGGGTCAGAAAAGAAAAAAAAATGCTTATAATTACTTGAATGCGGAAGAGAGTGTTTTTGAAAGAGCCAAAAACGGCTTTAAAAGGGTTAGATGTATGCAAAAATGGGTTACAAATGGCCAAAAACGCCTTAAAATGGGATAGAAATAGTGAAAAATGGCTTAAAATGTGTTAGAAGTGTGTAAAAATGGTTTAGATAAACCCAAAAATGGTTTAAATCGTGTGAGCAATGGGCAAAAAATGAGTTAGAAAAGGAAAGAAAAATGGCTTAAACCAGGTTGAAAGTCAGAAAAAATGGTGTAGAAAGACCCAAACGTGGCTTTAAAAGGGCTAGAGATGAGCAGAAATGGGTTAGAAATGGCAAAGAATGGCTTAAAAGAGGTTAGAGATGTGCCAGAAATGGTTAGAAATGGCCAAAACTGCTTTAAAGCAGGTTAGAGATGTGCAAAAATGGGCTAGAAATGGCCAAAAATGGATTCAAGTGGGTAAAGAAATGGGGAAAACTGGGTTAGAAACAGAAAAAAAAACTAGCTTAAAACGGGTGGAAAGTGGGCAAAAATGGTTTAGAATGAGTCAAAAATGCATTAAAAGGGTTCTAGACACGCAAAAATGGGATAGAAATGGCCAAAAATGATTTAAACCGGGTTAGAAATGGACAAAAATTGGATTAGAAATGGCCAAAACCGGTTTAAAAAGGGTTAGAGGTAAGCAGAGATGAGTGAGAAATAGCCAAAACCGGCTTAAAAAAGGTTAGAGATGTGCAAAAATGGGTCAGAAATGACCAAAGCTGGCTTAAAACGGGTTAGAAACGGCCAAAAAAGCTTTAAAGCGGGTTAGAGATGTGCGAAAACGGGTTAGAAATGGCCTAAGTTGGCCAAAAGCGGGTTAGAAATGGCCAAAAAGGCTTTAAAGCAGGTTAGAGATGTGTGTGCAATGGTTAGAAATGGCAAAAATGGGTTAAAGCAGGTAAGAAATGGGGAAAAGTTGCTTAGAAAGGAAATAGAAAAAACCTTCAAACGAGTGGAAAGTTGGCAAAAATCGTTCAGGTAGAGCAAAAAAAGGCTCAAAAAGGGTTAGAGCTGAGGAAAAATGGGTTATAAATGGCCAAAAGCGGCTTAAAGGTGGTTAGATAGGGGTAAAACTGGGGTAGGAATGGCCAAAAATTGCTTAAAATGGGTTAGAAATTTGCAAAACTGTGCTAGAAATGGCCCAAAAGGTTTAAATTGGGACAGAAATGGTGAAAAATGGCTTAAAATGCGTTAGGAGTGAGCAAAAATGGGTTAGATATAGCCGAAAACGGTTTAAATCGTGTGAGAACCAGGCAAAAAATGAGTTAGAAAAGAACTAAAAATGGCTTAAAACGGGTTGAGAGCGAGAAAACATCGTGTAGAAAGAGGCAAAAATGGCTTTAAAAGGGTTAGAGATGTGCAAAAATGGGTTAGAAATGGCAAAAAATGGCTTAAAAGGGCTTATAGATGTGCCAAAAATGGTTGGAAATGGCCAAAAATGCTTTAAAGCAGGTTAGAGATGTGTAAAAGTGGGTTAGAAATGGCCAAAAATGGATTAAAGCGGGTAATAATTGGGAGAAACTGTGTTAGAAACAGAAAAAAAAAAAAGCAGCTTAATAAGAGTTGAAGGAGGGCAAAAATGGTTAAGGTATAGCCAAAAAAGGCTTAAAAAGGGTAAGAGATATGCAAAAACTGGGATAGAAATGGCCAAAAAGGCTTTAAAGCAGGTTAGAGATGTGCAAAAACTGGTCAGAAATGGCCAAAAATGGATTAAAGCGGGAGAGAAATGGGAAAAACTGCATTAGAAACAGAAAAAAAGCATAAAAAGTTTTGAATGAGGGAAAAAATGGTGAAGATATAGCCCAAAAAGGCTTAAATAGGATTAGAGATGTGCAAAAATGGGATAGAAATGGCCAAAAACTCTTTAAAATGTGTTAGAAATGGAGAAAAATGGGTTAGAAATGGATAAAAAATGGATAAGAAATGGCCAAAAGTAGCTTAAAAGGGGTTAGAGATGTGCAAAAATGAGTTAGAAATGGCCAAGAATGGCATAAAACAGGTTAAGAATGGCCAAAATTGGGTTAGAAAAGGCCAAAAAGGCTTTAAAGCAGGTAAGGGATGTGTAAAAAAAAAAAAAAAAAAATGGTTAGAAGTGGCAAAAAATGGATTAAAGATGGTGAGAAATGCAGAAAACTGGGTTAGAAACGGAAAAAAAAAAATAGCATAAACCGTGTTGAAAGTGGGGAGAAATGGTTTAGAAAGAACCAAAAATGGCTTTAAAAGGGTTAGAGATTTGCAAAAATGGAATAGAAATGGCCAAAATTTATTTAAAAAGCCTCAAAAATGGACAAAAAATGCATTAGAAATGGCCAAAACCGGCTTAAAAGGGTTAGAGGTATGCGAGAACGGTTTAGAAAAAGCCAAAATTGGCTTAAAAGGGGCTAGAGATGAGCAAAAAAGGGTTAGAAATGGCCAAAAATAGCTTAAAATGGGTTAGATATAGCCAAAAAAGGGTTAAAATGGGTTAGTAGTGGGTAAAAAAGGGTTAGATGTAGCCGAAAATGGCATAAAACGTGTGAGAACTGGGCCAAAAATGGGTCAGAAAAGAAAAAAAAATGCTTATAATTACTTGAATGCAGAAGAAAGTGTTTTAGAAAGAGCCAAAAACGGCTTTAAAAGGGTTAGATGTATGCAAAAATGGGTTACAAATGGCCAAAAACGCCTTAAAATGGGATAGAAATAGTGAAAAATGGCTTAAAATGTGTTAGAAGTGTGTAAAAATGGTTTAGATAAACCCAAAAATGGTTTAAATCGTGTGAGCAATGGGCAAAAAATGAGTTAGAAAAGGAAAGAAAAATGGCTTAAACCAGGTTGAAAGTCAGAAAAAATGGTGTAGAAAGACCCAAACGTGGCTTTAAAAGGGCTAGAGATGAGCAGAAATGGGTTAGAAATGGCAAAGAATGGCTTAAAAGAGGTTAGAGATGTGCCAGAAATGGTTAGAAATGGCCAAAACTGCTTTAAAGCAGGTTAGAGATGTGCAAAAATGGGCTAGAAATGGCCAAAAATGGATTCAAGTGGGTAAAGAAATGGGGAAAACTGGGTTAGAAACAGAAAAAAAACTAGCTTAAAACGGGTGGAAAGTGGGCAAAAATGGTTTAGAATGAGTCAAAAATGCATTAAAAGGGTTCTAGACACGCAAAAATGGGATAGAAATGGCCAAAAATGATTTAAACCGGGTTAGAAATGTTCAAAAATTGGATTAGAAATGGCCAAAACCGGTTTAAAAAGGGTTAGAGGTAAGCAGAGATGAGTGAGAAATAGCCAAAACCAGCTTAAAAAAGGTTAGAGATGTGCAAAAATGGGTCAGAAATGACCAAAGCTGGCTTAAAACGAGTTAGAAACGGCCAAAAAAGCTTTAAAGCGGGTTAGAGATGTGCAAAAACGGGTTAGAAATGGCCTAAGTTGGCCAAAAGCGGGTTAGAAATGGCCAAAAATGCTTTAAAGCAGGTTAGAGATGTGTGTGCAATGGTTAGAAATGGCAAAAATGGGTTAAAGCAGGTAAGAAATGGGGAAAAGTTGGTTAGAAAGGAAATAGAAAAAACCTTCAAACGAGTGGAAAGTTGGCAAAAATCGTTCAGGTAGAGCAAAAAAAGGCTCAAAAAGGGTTAGAGCTGAGGAAAAATGGGTTATAAATGGCCAAAAGCGGCTTAAAGGTGGTTAGATAGGGGTAAAACTGGGGTAGGAATGGCCAAAAATTGCTTAAAATGGGTTAGAAGTTTGCAAAACTGTGCTAGAAATGGCCCAAAAGGTTTAAATTGGGACAGAAATGGTGAAAAATGGCTTAAAATGCGTTAGGAGTGAGCAAAAATGGGTTAGATATAGCCGAAAACGGTTTAAATCGTGTGAGAACCAGGCAAAAAATGAGTTAGAAAAGAACTAAAAATGGCTTAAAACGGGTTGAGAGCGAGAAAACATCGTGTAGAAAGAGGCAAAAATGGCTTTAAAAGGGTTAGAGATGTGCAAAAATGGGTTAGAAATGGCAAAAAATGGCTTAAAAGGGCTTATAGATGTGCCAAAAATGGTTGGAAATGGCCAAAAATGCTTTAAAGCAGGTTAGAGATGTGTAAAAGTGGGTTAGAAATGGCCTAAAATGGATTAAAGCGGGTAATAATTGGGAGAAACTGTGTTAGAAACTGAAGAAAAAAAAGCTTAATAAGAGTTGAAGGAGGGCAAAAATGGTTAAGGTATAGCCAAAAAAGGCTTAAAAAGGGTTAGAGATATGCAAAAACTGGGATAGAAATGGCCAAAAAGGCTTTAAAGCAGGTTAGAGATGTGCAAAAACTGGTCAGAAATGGCCAAAAAAGGATTAAAGCGGGAGAGAAATGGGAAAAACTGCATTAGAAACAGAAAAAAAGCATAAAAAGTTTTGAATGAGGGAAAAAATGGTGAAGATATAGCCCAAAAAGGCTTAAAAAGGATTAGAGATGTGCAAAAATGGGATAGAAATGGCCAAAAACTCTTTAAAATGGGTTAGAAATGGAGAAAAATGGGTTACAAATGGACAAAAAATGGATAAGAAATGGCCAAAAGTAGCTTAAAAGGGGTTAGAGATGTGCAAAAATGAGTTAGAAATGGCCAAGAATGGCATAAAACAGGTTAAGAATGGCCAAAAATGGGTTAGAAATGGCCAAAAAGGCTTTAAAGCAGGTAAGAGATGTGCAAAAAAAAAAAAAAAAAAATGGTTAGAAGTGGCAAAAAAATGGATTAAAGATGGTGAGAAATGCAGAAAATTGGGTTAGAAACGGAAAAAAAAAATAGCATAAACCGTGTTGAAAGTGGGGAGAAATGGTTTAGAAAGAACCAAAAATGGCTTTAAAAGGGTTAGAGATTTGCAGAAATGGAATAGAAATGGCCAAAATTTATTTAAAAAGCCTCAAAAATGGACAAAAAATGCATTAGAAATGGCCAAAACCGGCTTAAAAGGGTTAGAGGTATGCGAGAACGGTTTAGAAAAAGCCAAATTAGGCTTAAAAGGGGCTAGAGATGAGCAAAAAAGGGTTAGAAATGGCCAAAAATAGCTTAAAATGGGTTAGATATAGCCAAAAAAGGGTTAAAATGGGTTAGTAGTGGGTAAAAAAGGGTTAGATGTAGCCGAAAATGGCATAAAACGTGTGAGAACTGGGCCAAAAATGGGTCAGAAAAGAAAAAAAAATGCTTATAATTACTTGAATGCGGAAGAGAGTGTTTTTGAAAGAGCCAAAAACGGCTTTAAAAGGGTTAGATGTATGCAAAAATGGGTTACAAATGGCCAAAAACGCCTTAAAATGGGATAGAAATAGTGAAAAATGGCTTAAAATGTGTTAGAAGTGTGTAAAAATGGTTTAGATAAACCCAAAAATGGTTTAAATCGTGTGAGCAATGGGCAAAAAATGAGTTAGAAAAGGAAAGAAAAATGGCTTAAACCAGGTTGAAAGTCAGAAAAAATGGTGTAGAAAGACCCAAACGTGGCTTTAAAAGGGCTAGAGATGAGCAGAAATGGGTTAGAAATGGCAAAGAATGGCTTAAAAGAGGTTAGAGATGTGCCAGAAATGGTTAGAAATGGCCAAAACTGCTTTAAAGCAGGTTAGAGATGTGCAAAAATGGGCTAGAAATGGCCAAAAATGGATTCAAGTGGGTAAAGAAATGGGGAAAACTGGGTTAGAAACAGAAAAAAAACTAGCTTAAAACGGGTGGAAAGTGGGCAAAAATGGTTTAGAATGAGTCAAAAATGCATTAAAAGGGTTCTAGACACGCAAAAATGGGATAGAAATGGCCAAAAATGATTTAAACCGGGTTAGAAATGTTCAAAAATTGGATTAGAAATGGCCAAAACCGGTTTAAAAAGGGTTAGAGGTAAGCAGAGATGAGTGAGAAATAGCCAAAACCGGCTTAAAAAAGGTTAGAGATGTGCAAAAATGGGTCAGAAATGACCAAAGCTGGCTTAAAACGGGTTAGAAACGGCCAAAAAAGCTTTAAAGCGGGTTAGAGATGTGCGAAAACGGGTTAGAAATGGCCTAAGTTGGCCAAAAGCGGGTTAGAAATGGCCAAAAAGGCTTTAAAGCAGGTTAGAGATGTGTGTGCAATGGTTAGAAATGGCAAAAATGGGTTAAAGCAGGTAAGAAATGGGGAAAAGTTGGTTAGAAAGGAAATAGAAAAAACCTTCAAACGAGTGGAAAGTTGGCAAAAATCGTTCAGGCATGGCAAAAAAAGGCTTAAAAAGGGTTAGAGCTGAGGAAAATTGGGTTATAAATGGCCAAAAGCGGCTTAAAGGTGGTTAGATAGGGGTAAAACTGGGGTAGGAATGGCCAAAAATTGCTTAAAATGGGTTAGAAATTTGCAAAACTGTGCTAGAAATGGCCCAAAAGGTTTAAATTGGGACAGAAATGGTGAAAAATGGCTTAAAATGCGTTAGGAGTGAGCAAAAATGGGTTAGATATAGCCGAAAACGGTTTAAATCGTGTGAGAAACAGGCAAAAAATGAGTTAGAAAAGAACTAAAAATGGCTTAAAACGGGTTGAGAGCGAGAAAACATCGTGTAGAAAGAGGCAAAAATGGCTTTAAAAGGGTTAGAGATGTGCAAAAATGGGTTAGAAATGGCAAAAAATGGCTTAAAAGGGCTTATAGATGTGCCAAAAATGGTTGGAAATGGCCAAAAATGCTTTAAAGCAGGTTAGAGATGTGTAAAAGTGGGTTAGAAATGGCCAAAAATGGATTAAAGCGGGTAATAATTGGGAGAAACTGTGTTAGAAACAGAAAAAAAAAAAAGCAGCTTAATAAGAGTTGAAGGAGGGCAAAAATGGTTAAGGTATAGCCAAAAAAGGCTTAAAAAGGGTAAGAGATATGCAAAAACTGGGATAGAAATGGCCAAAAAGGCTTTAAAGCAGGTTAGAGATGTGCAAAAACTGGTCAGAAATGGCCAAAAATGGATTAAAGCGGGAGAGAAATGGGAAAAACTGCATTAGAAACAGAAAAAAAGCATAAAAAGTTTTGAATGAGGGAAAAAATGGTGAAGATATAGCCCAAAAAGGCTTAAATAGGATTAGAGATGTGCAAAAATGGGATAGAAATGGCCAAAAACTCTTTAAAATGTGTTAGAAATGGAGAAAAATGGGTTAGAAATGGATAAAAAATGGATAAGAAATGGCCAAAAGTAGCTTAAAAGGGGTTAGAGATGTGCAAAAATGAGTTAGAAATGGCCAAGAATGGCATAAAACAGGTTAAGAATGGCCAAAATTGGGTTAGAAAAGGCCAAAAAGGCTTTAAAGCAGGTAAGGGATGTGTAAAAAAAAAAAAAAAAAAATGGTTAGAAGTGGCAAAAAATGGATTAAAGATGGTGAGAAATGCAGAAAACTGGGTTAGAAACGGAAAAAAATAAATAGCATAAACCGTGTTGAAAGTGGGGAGAAATGGTTTAGAAAGAACCAAAAATGGCTTTAAAAGGGTTAGAGATTTGCAAAAATGGAATAGAAATGGCCAAAATTTATTTAAAAAGCCTCAAAAATGGACAAAAAATGCATTAGAAATGGCCAAAACCGGCTTAAAAGGGTTAGAGGTATGCGAGAACGGTTTAGAAAAAGCCAAAATTGGCTTAAAAGGGGCTAGAGATGAGCAAAAAAGGGTTAGAAATGGCCAAAAATAGCTTAAAATGGGTTAGATATAGCCAAAAAAGGGTTAAAATGGGTTAGTAGTGGGTAAAAAAGGGTTAGATGTAGCCGAAAATGGCATAAAACGTGTGAGAACTGGGCCAAAAATGGGTCAGAAAAGAAAAAAAAATGCTTATAATTACTTGAATGCAGA